>NW_027189128.1:3024052-3139052 GCF_040958095.1 Procambarus clarkii | reverse complement strand
CATAATGAAATGGGTAGCTTTATCATTTCATAAGAAAAAAATTAGAGAAAATATATTAAATCAGTAAAATTTGGCTTATTAGGCAAATCAGGCCTTGCATAGTAGGGTGAGAAGTGCGTTCTGGCTACTAGGTACGACATTATATATATATATATATATATATATATATATATATATATATATATATATTAGTATATTTTGGTAGCAGTCTTTCCTGTAGACATATATTATTAAATATGACCGAAAAAGTAAGATTAATAATTCTAACACGAATTTTCTCAATCCTTCGTACATTATGCTTCACTGTTGGAGGTAAATCAAAAATCACTTCTCCAAAATTCATTTTTATTTCTAGTCTGACGCGACACGGGCGCGTTTCGTAAAACTTATTACATTTTCAAAGACTTCACAAATACACAACTGATTACAACTTGCGTTTCCCTGATTTTATATCTACATTTGAATGAGGTGGGAAGGGTGATGTGGCATTACATTTGAGTGAGGTGGGAAGGATGATGTGGCATTAACACAAGACAGAACACTAGAGGATATTAATAGGGTATTAAAAGTATCAACACAAGACAGAACACGAAAAAATGGGTATTGAATAGAAGTGTTTGTAGAAAGCCTATTGGTCCATATTTCTTGATGCTTCTATATTGGAGCGGAGTCTTGAGGTGGGTAGAATATAGTGGTGCAATAATTGGCTGTTGATTGCTGGTGTTGACTTCTTGATGTGTAGTGCCTCGCAAACGTCAAGCCGCCTGCTGTCGCTGTATCTATCGATGATTTCTGTGTTGTTTACTAGGATTTCTCTGGCGATGGTTTGGTTATGGGAAGAGATTATATGTTCCTTAATGGAGCCCTGTTGTTTATGCATCGTTAAACGCCTAGAAAGAGATGTTGTTGTCTTGCCTATATACTGGGTTTTTTGGAGCTTACATTAAGGAACAATATGTTCCATTAAGGAACATATAATCTCTTCCCATAACCAAACCATCGCCAGAGAAATCCTAGTAAACAACACAGAAATCATCGATAGATACAGCGACAGCAGGCGGCTTGACGTTTGCGAGGCACTACACATCAAGAAGTCAACACCAGCAATCAACAGCCAATTATTGCACCACTATATTCTACCCACCTCAAGACTCCGCTCCAATATAGAAGCATCAAGAAATATGGACCAATAGGCTTTCTACAAACACTTCTATTCAATACCCATTTTTTCGTGTTCTGTCTTGTGTTGATACTTTTAATACCCTATTAATATCCTCTAGTGTTCTGTCTTGTGTTAATGCCACATCATCCTTCCCACCTCACTCAAATGTAATGCCACATCACCCTTCCCACCTCACTCAAATGTAGATATAAAATCAGGGAAACGCAAGTTGTAATCAGTTGTGTATTTGTGAAGTCTTTGAAAATGTAATAAGTTTTACGAAACGCGCCCGTGTCGCGTCAGACTAGAAATAAAAATGAATTTTGGAGAAGTGATTTTTGATTTACCTCCAACAGTGAAGCATAATGTACGAAGGATTGAGAAAATTCGTGTTAGAATTATTAATCTTACTTTTTCGGTCATATTTAATAATATATATATATATATATATATATATATATATATATATATATATATATATATATATATATATATATATATATATATATATATATATATATATATATATATATATATATATATATATATGTCGTACCTAGTAGCCAGAACGCACTTCTCAGCCTACTATGCAATTCCTGATTTGCCTAATAAGCCAAGTTTTCCTGAATTAATATATTTTCTCTAATTTTTTTCTTATGAAATGATAAAGCTACCCATTTCATTATGCCTGAGGTCAATTTTTTTTTATTAGAGTTAAAATTAACGTAGATATATGTCCGAACCTAACAAACCCTACCTAACCTAACCTAACCTATCTTTATAGGTTAGGTTAGGTTAGGTAGCCAAAAAAGTTAGGTTATGTTAGGTTAGGTAGGTTAGGTAGCCGAAAAACAATTAATTCATGAAAACTTGGCTTATTAGGCAAATCGGGCCTTGCATAGTAGGCTGAGAAGTGCGTTCTGGCTACTAGGTACGACATATATATATATATATATATATATATATATATATATATATATATATATATATATATATGTCGTACCTAGTAGCCAGAACTAACTTCTCAGCCTACTATTCATGGCCCGATTTGCCTAATAAGCCAAGTTTTCCTGAATTAATATATTTACTATAATTGTTTTCTTATGAAATGATAAAGCAACCCTTTTCTCTATGTATGAGGTCAATTTTTTTTTATTGGAGTTAAAATTAACGTAGATATATGACCGAACCTAACCAACCCTACCTAACCTAACCTAACCTATATTTATAGGTTAAGTTAGGTTAGGTAGCCAAAAAAAGCTAGGTTAGGTTAGGTTAGGTAGGTTAGGTAGACGAAAAAACATTAATTCATGAAAACTTGGCTTATTAGGCAAATCGGGCCTTGAATAGTAGGCTGAGAAGTGCGTTCTGGCTATTAGGTACGACATATATATATATATATATATATATATATATATATATATATATATATATATATATATATATATACATATATATACATATATATACATATACATATATATACATATATATACATTATATATATTATATAAAATAATATATGCTATATATAGCCACTTTGAAGAAAGTGGCTATATAGAGCAAAATAAAAACGAAGGGAGGTGAACGAAACACCATTTCCTTCACCAATGTAGTATATTATCACCGTTAAAAGTATATATGTAGCAAAATAAATAGACTTACTACACGAATATTTGTCGCTTTCGCACAGGACACTCAAAACACATGCAATGCAGTGTTCGTTAAGCCCAGTGTTTCCCCCCACACTCGGTACCTTTTTCCAACTGTACTGAGAAGCACTGGCGAGTTTCACCTTGTACGTGGGTCGATCCACAGACAGTGTCACGAGGTGCCTCTACCCCACTATAGCCCTCCAACTGCACGCTGGCAGAGGACTTCAACCACACGCTGAACGGGGTCACGCCACTATGTACAGGGGTAGTTATCCCCTGGCAGGAGTCCCTAGCAGCAGGCTAGCAGCTCCTTGTCGTCAGGTACTCTCCCAAGGCAATCCTCGGGTACGCCGATCTCTATCCACACTGCGAAATCCAACAGCCAACACACTGCTAAGATCAGCGGCGGCTTCCGGGGTCTTCTTCTACGACCCAGCGGAGAGTACTAGGATCACCCAAGGTAAATTGCCATCCTCAGTACCACTGCTGCCCCACGTCACTTCTATGGACACAGACACATCATCAGTTAAATGGAAGGTACTGGTGAAACCAGGAAGTAATACCTACTTACTGGGGAATTGACATCGTGCTCCGTAGCACAACAGATGGCGCTGGTCTGGAGCCGCCACCTCACCAGAGGTCATCCACAGCAACGTCTGTCTGACCAAGGCAGGAATCTTGAGCCACTTGTTACGATCACTCCATCACCAAAAGATGGCGTTGCCTACATAGCGTCCAATATCAGGGAAGTTCGGGTGTGGACTCGTAGATGGCGCTGGAACTGCTACTCTACCCCCTGACAAGGGTGACGAGTCCGTAACAATATATATATATTGTTACGGATGCATGTGTACTCACCTATTTGTGCTTGTGGGAGTTGAGCTCTGGCTCTTTGGTCCCGCCTCTCAACTGTCAATCAACTGATTTACAGGTTCCTGAGCCTACTGGGCTCTATCATATCTTCACTTGAAATTGTGTATGGAGTCTGCTTCCATCACTTCACTTCCTAATGCATTCCATTTATCAACCACTCTGACACTAAATATGTTCTTTCTAACGTCTCAATGGCCCATTTGGGCACTCAGTTTCCACCTGTGTCCTATTGCATGTGCCCCTTGTATTAAATAATCATTCTTTATCTACCCTTTTAATTCCTCTGAGAATCTTGTATGTGGTGATTATGTCCCCTCTAACTTGTCCTGTCTCCCAGTGACGTGAGGTTTAATTCCCGTAGTCTCTCCTCGTAGCTCTCCTAAGGGTGTTGAGCTTTCACAAATAGGTGAATACTCACACAGCAGCATATGCCAGGTTGGCTAACATAAGAACGGTGTGTGTGTGTGTGTGTGTGTGTGTGTGTGTGTGTGTGTGTACTCACCTAGTTGTACTCACCTAGTTGTGTTTGCGGGGGTTGAGCTCTGGCTCTTTGGTCCCGCCTCTCAACCGTCAATCAACAGGTGTACAGATTCATGAGCCTATCGGGCTCTGTCATATCTACACTTGAAACTGTGTATGGAGTCAGCCTCCACCACATCACTTCCTAATGCATTCCATTTGTCAACCACTCTGACACTAAAAAAGTTCTTTCTAATATCTCTGTGGCTCATTTGGGCACTCAGTTTCCACCTGTGTCCCCTTGTGCGTGTTCCCCTTGTGTTAAATAGACTGTCTTTATCTACCCTATCAATCCCCTTCAGAATCTTGAATGTGGTGATCATGTCCCCCCTAACTCTTCTGTCTTCCAGCGAAGTGAGGTTTAATTCCCGTAGTCTCTCCTCGTAGCTCATACCTCTCAGCTCGGGTACTAGTCTGGTGGCAAACCTTTGAACCTTTTCCAGTTTAGTCTTATCCTTGACTAGATATGGACTCCATGCTGGGGCTGCATACTCCAGGATTGGCCTGACATATGTGGTATACAAAGTTCTGAATGATTCTTTACACAAGTTTCTGAATGCCGTTCGTATGTTGGCCAGCCTGGCATATGCCGCTGATGTTATCTGCTTGATATGTGCTGCAGGAGACAGGTCTGGCGTGATATCAACCCCCAAGTCTTTTTCCTTCTCTGACTCCTGAAGAATTTCCTCTCCCAGATGATACCTTGTATCTGGCCTCCTGCTCCCTACACCTATCTTCATTACATTACATTTGGTTGGGTTAAACTCTAACAACCATTTGTTCGACCATTCCATCAGCTTGTCTAGGTCTTCTTGAAGCCTCAAACAGTCCTCTTCTGTTTTAATCCTTCTCATAATTTTAGCATCGTCCGCAAACATTGAGAGAAATGAATCGATACCCTCCGGGAGATCATTTACATATATCAGAAACAAGATAGGACCGAGTACAGAGCCCTGTGGGACTCCACTGGTGACTTCACGCCAATCGGAGGTCTCACCCCTCACCGTAACTCTCTGCTTCCTATTGCTTAGATACTCCCTTATCCACTGGAGCACCTTACCAGCTACACCTGCCTGTCTCTCCAGCTTATGTACCAGCCTCTTATGCGGTACTGTGTCAAAGGCTTTCCGACAATCCAAGAAAATGCAGTCCGCCCAGCCCTCTCTTTCTTGCTTAATCTGTGTCACCTGATCGTAGAATTCTATCAAGCCTGTAAGGCAAGATTTACCCTCCCTGAATCCATGTTGGCGATTTGTCACGAAGTCCCTTCTCTCCAGATGTGTTACCAGGTTTTTTCTCACGATCTTCTCCATCATGTATGTGTGTGTGTGTGTATGAGATACCCTTGGTAAGTGAGAGTGGCAGATAACCATAGACGTTGTGTGGTCAACGTGTGTGTGTGCGTGTGTGTGTGTGTGTGCGGGGGGGGGGGGGGAGGGTTTGGAGGGTCAAACCCACCCTCCAACATTTGGGCAGAACACCACCTCAATCATCAACACTCCCCCAACTTCCAGCTGGTGCTTGTAGATGCCCCATGTAACAAATGTCTCGCATAAGCCTGCAGTTTTTGAGACATTTAAACTCCTCAAGAAGCACCTCAAGGTAACCTCATGACAGTGGCGTCGCACCAATATAAATTGTATTGGATTTTATCCCGAAAAAACAATATACTGACTTGATGTATATGTATGTATGTATGTATGTATGTATGTATGTATGTATGTATGTATGTATGTATGTATGTATGTATGTATGTATGTATGTATGTATGTATGTAAGAATGTAAGTATGTATGTATGTATGTATGTATGTATGTATGTATGTATGTATATATGTATGTATGCATGAATGTATTCCTAATCACGCCAAAGACTGCCTCTCTATCATCTAGCTTAAGATAAAAATAACCAAGTACTACATAATCAACTCCATGTAACCTACCTTATCTACTAAGTGTCACCTATATAATTTAAATTCATGCCGTTGATCTCAGTCTTGTCTTAGTTTTTAAGTATTTTCTGAACCTGTCCTCTTACAAATTACGTTTGAATTTGACCGTTTGCCCGTATGGTCGAAAATGGACGTAATTTGAAAATGAAAAATAATTGAAAATAAATTTTGGAGTTTTTCTTCCAAAACAGCAAGTTAAGGGTCCTCTGGAAGGTTAATAGGGCAGGAAGTTCTCCTAAGGTTTCAAAACGTCATGAAAACAGTTAACTGAAAGTTTCCTCTCCTAACCTTACCGAGTAAGCCGGAGGACTCACAACAGAAAACGTGATAGTACATGACTTTCGTGAGCCAATTTAATGTCAAATTACGTTCATTTTGGCCATAACGCGCATGCGGGTGTAGAGCAACGTAATTTTATGAGGGCATGTTGGCCCCAACTGGTGTGGGTATGGGTATTGGTAGTTTTAAGGATAGTATATACTAGCTCTATCTAGAAATCCAGCAAGCTAATTGTAACGCAATATGTTTGTATGTACTTTTACCTACATAAACTATTTATTTATTCATATTATTTTATGCATGTACCTGACATGGGTGATGGAGCCATCACCCATGACCTATGACTTAAATGGATGTCATGGTGAAGGAAACCATTTAGGACCCCAACCCATGAGCTGTAGTTGACCCCATACCCCAACCCATGAGTTGCAGTTGACCCCATACCTCAACCCATGAGCTGTAGTTGACCCCATACCCCAACCCATGAGTTGCAGTTGACCCCATACCTCAAGCCATGAGCTGCAGTTGACCCCATACCCCAACCCATGAGCTGCAGTTGACCCCATACCTCAACCCATGAGCTGTAGTTGACTCCATACCTCAACCCATGAGCTGTAGTTGACCCCATACCCCAACCCATGAGCTGCAGTTGACCCCATACCTCAACCCATGAGCTGTAGTTGACCCCATACCCCAACCTATGAGCTGTAGTTGACCCCATACCCCAACCCATGAGCTGTAGTTGACCCCATACCCCAACCCATGAGCTGCAGTTAACCCCATACCTCAACCCATGAGCTGCAGTTGACCCCATACCCCATTCTGTGTGTAGTAGTTAACCCAGTACCCATTCTGTGGAGGGTAGAGGACGCCATACCCATCCTGTTTTCACCTAATTGTGCTTTCATGTGTTGAGCTTTGGCTCTATGGTCCCACCTAGAGTACCAGATCCCATAGGCACTACCGGATGGGTATGGGGCAGTACCGCACCCTTTAGCAATCCTCTGGGCAGTACTTGATCCTGTAGGCAATAGCGGACTCCATAACCATCTTCAGGTGGTAGTGGACACCTGGGGGTCCCATCCCGGGGCGGTAGAGGACCCATACCCATTCTGTGGGCAGAAGTGAACTATTCACCCATCTTCCGGGCAGTAGTGTTTCCCCCATACCTATCATGTGAGCAGTAGTGTAACCCATACTCCTCTTGAGGGCCTTAGGGGACCCCATACTCATCCTGTGGGCGGTACTGGGCCACATACCCATCATAAAGGAGGAAGTGGACCATACATTCATCCTCTGGGCGGTAGTGGACCCCATACCCATGCTTTGGGGTAATGGACCTCATAACCATCCAGTGGATGGAAGTGAATCCCATAGTCTTCCTGTTGGCGGTAGTGGATCCCATGCCCATGCTGTGGGCAGTAATTCACCCCATGCCAATCATGAGGCTGTATTGGACCATCCTATACCCATCCTATAGGTGGTAATGGACCCCATACCCATCCAACAGGTGATAGTGGACCCCATACCTATCCTTTTAGGTGGTAGTGGACTCATCGTGAGATTTGTTGTGGACCATAGATCTATCCTGTTTTCAGTAGTGTACCCCCATTTTAACTTCGGGTTGTTTTGCCTGAAACGCTATGTGTACTACAATATTTAGGTATTGTAGGTACTAGCTCTATCTATAAATCAATCGGAATGTTTGTAACTCTGCATGTATGTACTTTTCGTAAATAAAATATTAATATTATTATTATTATTAATATTATCATTTTCTGCTGACGTTCCTGCAATTCACTCTCTTTAGATTTCAAAGCACACACAATTGTATATTAAATTCATTTAGAGCCCCATAATAATATGTAATAATTTTTAATGCTTATTATAATTTATTTAGAACTACCATGATTTCTCAAAACAAAACTAGGAGCCTTCAATTGGATGTAGCTTATCCATGATACTCGAATAACATGGAAAATAGTACGTAAATTTTACATCAGAAGTTTTACTGGAAAAATACAAGCATCCCCCATTAAAATTTGAGCAAACGAACCCTTATGCTCTTTACAGTAATGTGACGGGTACTATGAGACTATGGTACTTGAGGAAGGGTTGGTGCCTGGTGATAGGAAATAGCTGGAAATCTACCACAGATAAACTATGAACATTAGCATATAAGCCTTTGGCCACATAGGTACTACGTTATAGCCAGAGCGGGATGCAGTAACACAGAGGAAGCACAGACTGCACACAGACCGGTAGTGTGTGATAAATATCACCAGTAACATAGCAGATACCAGAGAGTTGTCTCATTAGTGTGGAAGATAATCTAGAAAGGAACCCATATTTTTCTCACTGGTGTCGCTTTTTGTCACTCAACGTTCCGTCCACCTCGTTATAGATAAGCGTAGCGGTGACTTGTGTCTCTTATCTGGTGTTACTGTTGACGCCAGTGTAGTTGTGAGTAGTGTACTGTTAACAGTTCTCGTGCGTGTGAAGTGTCTTGCTTTTGGTTTTACCAGGATGTATTGATATTATCTGTTGTGAACACTGTTCATGGTGTCCCGGAGGTACTGACCATTGAGTGACCACAAGGCCTTGACCTGTGTGTGACACTTGGCCACATTCACAGTGTGTCCTGGTGTGATGTGGTACGTGATTAAAGACAAACTTTCCTCAACAACTCTCCAGCCTACAGCTTTTGGTAAACCAGCGAGCATTAAGCTTTTGTTAAAGCAAGCAGCAAAAAGCGCTCGGTTAAAGAGGGAGTTTAGAGCTGGTGGCACTTCAGACATCCTCAGGTTATCATCGTCTACCAAAAAGAGGTTTGTGGTAATCTTAATTTTTGTTATTTCATAAAAGTATTTGTTTTAAAGTTCAACAAAAGATTAATAGTATTTCATTAATCAAGAAATAATAGAATGTAAACAATCAATACCATATCAAGTAGGTGGGAGATCCGCTAGCGTCTAAAATGTTCATGTCTTGGGCCAATCGTTCACCCTTCTAAAACAAACTATTTTTTTTTATTGAGGAAAAACATGTAAAGTTGATGGTGACAGGCACCGAAGTCCTCAAAGTTTAAGTCTCCCATCGAATGTTAAGATCGTTTTCTTTTGAAAAAGATGGAATCACTGACTGTGGGAATATTTCTTGAAGATCGGGAGATGCAGGAGAGGTTATGTTGTGTGCTCTTATGCTGCTTCTTGCTGGGCAGCCGAGTGTGATGCTGTTTAGAATTTACTTGTGGAAGTTTATAAATAATGTCTGTATTAAGTAATGAGTAAGTCTCATGGGACAAACGTGTCTCTACACTCATCTGAAGACGTCGGCCACAGATACATAGTCTCCACAGTAGTGTCAAGTGTGGAAAATATTGTACACACTAATGGTGCTCTCTGTGAGTGATGTTGAAGATCCACACTACAAACAATTATAACCACATGTCTACCTCTACCCTGGCGTTGTAAGAACTACATCCACTACGCCAGCGTTCACGACCACCAGGTTCAACACACCATATATGACCACAAGGTTTACCACACCAGTATACATGACCACAAGGTTCACCACACCAGTATACATGACCACAAGGTTCACCACGCCATACATGACCACAAGGTTCACCACACCAGCATACATGACCACAAGGTTCACCACACCAGCATACATGACCACAAGGTTCACCACACCACCATACATGACCACAAGGTTCACCGCACCATACATGACCACAAGGTTCACCACACCAGCATACATGACCACAAGGTTCACAACACCACCATACATGACCACAAGGTTCACCACACCATATATGACCACAAGGTTTACCACACCAGTATACATGACCACAAGGTTCACCACACCAGTATACATGACCACAAGCTTCACCACGCCATACATGACCACAAGGTTCACCACACCAGTATACATGACCACAAGGTTCACCACACCAGCATACATGACCACAAGGTTCACCACACCATCATACATGACCACAAGGTTCACCACACCATACATGACCACAAGGTTCACCACACCAGCATACATGACCACAAGGTTCACCACACCACCATACATGACCACAAGGTTCACCACACCATACATGACCACAAGGTTCACCACACCAGCATACATGACCACAAGGTTCACCACACCATACATGACCACAAGGTTCACCACACCAGCATACATGACCACAAGGTTCACCACACCACCATACATGACCACAAGGTTCACCACACCAGTATACATGACCACAAGGTTCACCACACCAGCATACATGACCACAAGGTTCACCATACCACCATACATGACCACAAGGTTCACCACACCACCATACATGACCACAAGGTTCACCACACCACCATACATGACCACAAGGTTTACCACACCATCATACATGACCACAAGGTTTACCACACCAGCATACATGACCACAAGGTTTACCACACCACCATACATGACCACAAGGTTTACCACACCACCATACATGACCACAAGGTTCACCACACCACCATACATGACCACAAGGATCACCACACCAGCAAACATGACCACAAGGTTCACCACACCACCATACATGACCACAAGGTTCACCACACCACCATACATGACCACAAGGTTCACCACACCAGCATACATGACCACAAGGTTCACCACACCACCATACATGACCACAAGGTTCACCACACCACCATACATGACCACAAGGTTCACCACACCAGCATACATGACCACAAGGTTCACCACACCAGCAAACATGACCACAAGGTTCACCACACCACCATACATGACCACAAGGTTCACCACACCACCATACATGACCACAAGGTTCACCACACCAGCATACATGACCACAAGGTTCACCACACCACCATACATGACCACAAGGTTCACCATACCAGCATACATGACCACAAGGTTCACCACACCACCATACATGACCACAAGGTTCACCACACCATACATGACCATAAGGTTCACCACGCCACCATACATGACCACAAGGTTCACCACACTATACATGACCATAAGGTTCACCACACCACCATATATGACCACAAGGTTCACCACGCCATACATGACCATAAGGTTCACCACACCATCATACATGACCACAAGGTTCACCACACCAGCATACATGACCACAAGGTTCACCACACCATATATGACCACAAGGTTCAGCACGCCACCATACATGACCACAAGGTTCACCACACCAGCATACATGACCACAAGGTTCACCACGCCACCATACATGACCACAGGGTTCACCACACCAGCATACATGACCACAAGGTTCACCACACCATATATGACCACAAGGTTCACCACGCCACCATACATGACCACAAGGTTCACCACACCATACATGACCACAAGGTTCACCACACCATACATGACCATAAGGTTCACCACGCCACCATACATGACCACAAGGTTCACCACACCATACATGTCCACAAGGTTCACCACACCATACATGACGATAAGGTTCACCACGCCACCATACATGACCACAAGGTTCACCACACCACCATGCATGACCACAGGGTTCACCACGCCACCATACATGACCACAAGGTTCACCACATCAGCATACATGACCACAAGGTTCACCACACCACCATACATGACCACAAGGTTCACCACACCACCATACATGACCACAAGATTCACTACACCACCATACATGACCACAAGGTTCACCACACCATACATGACCACAAGGTTCACCACACCAGCATACATGACCACAAGGTTCACCACACCAGCATACATGACTACAAGGTTCACCACGCTACCATACATGACCACAAGGTTCACCACACCACCAAACATGACCACAAGGTTCACCACACCATACATGACCACAAGGTTCACCACACCATACATGACCACAAGGTTCACCACACCAGCATACATGACCACAAGGTTCACCACACCATACATGACCACAAGGTTCAACACACCAGCATACATGACCACAAGGCTCACCACGCCAGCATACATAACCACAAGGTTCACCACACCACCATACATGACCACAAGGTTCACCACACCACTATACATAACCACAAGGTTCACCACACCACCATACATGACCACAAGGTTCACCACACCACCATACATGACCACAAGGTTCACCACACCACCATACATAACCACAAGGTTCACCACACCACCATACATAACCACAAGGTTCACCACACCACCATACATGACCACAAGGTTCACTACACCAGCATCCACGATGTGGGACATTTGGGGCTTGAATCTAATTATTTAAATATTAATGTAGTAAAATAAATTACGAAGGACCACCCGCTTTTATAGTGAAGAGGGAAACTGAGAAATTATGATCATTTGATAATTCCTAGATGAACCAGTAATTATGGATAAAACACTAGAGAATATGATCATAGAAATAATTATTGGGTTGTATAATTAAATGAATCAAACCTCAAACACCTACATTGGGGGGTTATTAATGGAACTCAGTACGTCCAGGAACTAGTGTGGTTCGTTCACTAATCCAAGATATAATAATCTAATCCTATGAATAATTGTGAAATCATTGTCATTATCATTAATGAGAACATAGATTATGAATATAATAATGATAATCATAATAAACACATATCAATCCAATAAACTGAGTTCTGCATGTAAAGGATTACAGATAATAAATTAGAGGAATACAAAGGAATCTTAGCTTAATGACGATTACTTAAAAGTGAGTCACGACGCTTCCTCTGATTCTCCTGGGCTCGGCATGGAACGCTAGGAGCTGATTAACATGGGAGAGGGCAGCTAGGAGAATTCTTCTCACATGCTGCAAAATAAATGTTTACAGTAGCAATTAATTAAACTACTGGATTTCTATGTTCAATAAATTAATATTAACAATGGGTAAAGGATAATGACCTGTGATTTGTTGTTGTTATACGTCGTCACGACAAACTACCCAGCTATAATTCTACACCCTATCAGATGCATCAAATAAGGATAAGATACTTAGCTAATATGGGCACTGTGTAAGTTTAAGTTTGCCGAAATTCGCGTCCCAGGCTCTGGCTTAGCCTATCCTGGATAATGACGCGCTTCACTGGCCGGTCATGTGGAGTCACAAAGAACCAGATTTAATAGGTTCCTTGTATGACACTGACACCAAGTGAAGATATTGTCTGCAAGGCTCTTCACGCCTCACAGTGGCGACTTTCTTCAGGAGAATGGATAGCGTTTACCCTGATGGCTGGGTAATGGCGTCTCCCCGTGAGCACTACGTGAACAGGTCCGCTCGGGAGCGTCTCAGCACGTGCACTGGCGTCCTCTCCCTCCCCGCTCCGCGTCTCGCATTCATTAACCAAGTTATTATTATGGATATCACCATTTCTCGCAGTTGCACTTGAAATGCTCGAGTCAGGACGGGTTTATTATTTGGAGGAGTTAAATATTATTATTTGCCAGTTCAGTGAGAGTAAACATATAATGGAGAAGAATTAATGTCTCTCTATGGCATTCACGTGTGACGTTAATTTTTATTACTAGATAACTGCTATGACTTTAACGCTCTATTCGGCTTTAGTTGGAGGTCAATTTATCTGTAATTAATTATCACACAGAACACCGTTTGTTATAGAGAATCGAATTCAATTCTCAGGCACATTGGATATAAATGTGTTTATTACAATGAAATCTGACGCAATACTGGCGTCGGGTGACGTAAGAATTCTAGCCTATTGTACAGATGTAGTTACTAGTACATGTGAATTCTACGTTGGGTTAATTTTATTACTACAATGATTAGTAGAATTAGTAATAATTAATGAGAATACAACAGTGTTGTATTCGGTGTTGGAAATATCCAACACACGACCACAAGGTTCACCACACCACCATACATGACCACAAGGTTCAACACACCACCATACATGACCACAAGGTTCACCACACCAGCATACATGACCACAAGGCTCACCACGCCAGCATACATAACCACAAGGTTCACCACACCAGCATACATGACCACAAGGTTCACCACACCAGCATACATGACCACAAGGTTCACCAAACCAGCATACATGACCACAAGGTTCACCACACCACCATACATGACCACAAGGTTCACCACACCATACATGACCACAAGGTTCACCACGCCATCATACATGACCACAAGGTTCACCATACCAGCATACATGACCAAAAGGTTCACCACACCATACATGACCACAAGGTTCACCACACCACTATACATGACCACAAGGTTCACCACACCACCATACATGACCACAAGGTTCACCACACCACCATACATGACCATAAGGTTCACCACACCATACATGACAACAAGGTTCACCACACAATACATGACAACAAGGTTCACCACACCAGCATACATGACCACAAGGTTCACCACATCAGCATACATGACCACAGGGTTCACCACACCAGCATACATGACCACAAGGTTCACCACACCATACATGACCACAAGGTTCACCACATCACCATACATGACCATAAGGTTCACCACACCATACATGACCACAAGGTTCACCACACCAGCATACATGACCAGAAGGTTCACCACACCACCATACATGACCACAAGGTTCACCACACCATACATGACCACAAGGTTCACCACACCAGCATACGTGACCAAAAGGTTCACCACACCACCATACATGACCACAAGGTTCACCACATCAGCATACATGACCACAAGGTTCACCAAACCATACATGACCACAAGGTTCACCAAATTATCATACATGACCATAAGGCTCACCACTTCAGCATACATGACCACAAGGTTCACCACATCAGCATACATGACCACAAGGCTCACCACTTTAGCATACATGACCACAGGGTTCACCACACCAGCATACATAACCACAAGGTTCACCACGCCACCATACATGACCACAAGGTTCACCACATCAGCATACATGACCACAAGGTTCACCACATCAGCATACATGACCACAAGGTTCGCCACGCCACCATACATGACCACAAGGTTCACCACACCACCATACATGACCACAAGGTTCACCACGCCACCATACATGACCACAAGGTTCACCACACCACCATATATGACCACAAGGCTCACCACGCCACCATACATGACCACAAGGTTCACCACACCACCATACATGACCCCATGGTTCACCACACCAGCATACATGACCACAAGGTTCACCACACCAGCATACATGACCACAAGGTTCACCACACCACCATACATGACCACAAGGTTCACCACACCACCCATACATGACCACAAGTTTACCACACCACCATACATGACCACAAGGTTCACCACACCACCATACATGACCACAAGTTTACCACAACACCATACATGACCACTAGGTTCACCACACCATACATGACCTCAAGGTTCACCACACCAGCATACACGACCACAAGGTTCACCACACCACCATACATGACCACAAGGTTCACCACACCAGCATACATGTCCACAAGGTTCACCACACCAGCATACATGACCACAAGGTTCACCACGCCACCATACATGTCCACAAGGTTCACCACACCAGCATACATGACCACAAGGTTCACCACGCCACCATACATGACCACAAGGTTCACCACACCATACATGACCCCGAGGTTCACCACACCACCATACATGACCACAAGGTTCACCACACCAGCATACATGACCACAAGGATCACCAGGCCAGCATACATGACCACAAGGTTCACCACACCACCATACATGACCACAAGGTTCACCACACCAGCATACATGACCATAAGGTTCACCACACCATACATGAGCACAAGGTTCACCACACCAGCATACATGACCATAAGGTTCACCACACCAGCATACATGACCACATGGTTCACCACACCAGCATACATGACCACAAGGTTCACCACACCACCATACATGACCACAAGGTTCACCACACCACCATACATGATCACAAGGTTCACCACACCAGCATACATGACCACAAGGTTCACCACACCAGCATAAATGACCACAATGTTCACCACACCAGCATACATGACCACAAGGTTCACCACACCATACATGACCACAAGGTTCACCACACCATACATGACCACAAGGTTCACCACACCATACATGACCACAAGGTTCACCACACCAGCATACATGACCACAAGGTTCACCACACCACCATACATGACCACAAGGTTCATCACACCAGCATACATGACCACAAGGTTCACCACACCACCATACATGACCACAAGGTTCACCACACCAGCATACATGACCACAAGGTTCACCACACCAGCTTATATGACCACAATGTTCACCACACCAGCATACATGACCACAAGGTTCACCACACCATACATGACCACAAGGTTCACTACACCATACATGACCACAAGGTTCACCACACCACCATACATGACCACAAGGTTCACCACACCAGCATACGTGACCACAAGGTTCACCACATCAGCATACATGACCACAAGGTTCACCACACCACCATACATGACCACAAGGTTCACCACACCACCATTCATGACCACAAGGTTCACCACACCAGCATACATGACCACAAGGTTCACCACACCACCATACATGACCACAAGGTTCACCACACCAGCATACATGACCACAAGGTTCACCACACCATACATGACCACAAGGTTCACCACACCAGCATACATGACCACAAGGTTCACCACACCAGCATTCGTGACCACAAGGTTCACCACATCAGCATACATGACCACAAGGTTCACCACACCATACATGACCACAAGGTTCACCACACCACCATACATGACCACAAGGTTCACCACACAAGCATACATGACCACAAGGTTCACCACACCATACATGACCACAAGGTTCACCACACCACCATACATGACCACAAGGTTCACCACACAAGCATACATGACCACAAGGTTCACCACACCACCATACATGACCACAAGGTTCACCACGCTAGCATACATGACCACAAGGTTCACCACACCAGCATACATGACCACAAGGTTCACCACACCATACATGACCCCAAGGTTCACCACACCAATATACATGACCACAAGGTTCACCACACCAGCATACATGACCACAAGGATCACCAGGCCAGCATACATGACCACAAGGTTCACCACACCACCATACATGACCACAAGGTTCACCACACCAGCATACATGACCATAAGGTTCACCACACCATACATGAGCACAAGGTTCACCACACCAGCATACATGACCATAAGGTTCACTACACCAGCATACATGACCACAAGGTTCACCACACCAGCATACATGACCACAAGGTTCACCACACCACCATACATGACCACAAGGTTCACCACACCACCATACATGATCACAAGGTTCACCACACCAGCATACATGACCACAAGGTTCACCACACCAGCATAAATGACCACAATGTTCACCACACCAGCATACATGACCACAAGGTTCACCACACCATACATGACCACAAGGTTCACCACACCATACATGACCACAAGGTTCACCACACCATACATGACCACAAGGTTCACCACACCAGCATACATGACCACAAGGTTCACCACACCACCATACATGACCACAAGGTTCATCACACCAGCATACATGACCACAAGGTTCACTACACCACCATACATGACCACAAGGTTCACCACACCAGCATACATGACCACAAGGTTCACCACACCAGCTTACATGACCACAATGTTCACCACACCAGCATACATGACCACAAGGTTCACCACACCATACATGACCACAAGGTTCACCACACCATACATGACCACAAGGTTCACCACACCATACATGACCACAAGGTTCACCACACCATACATGACCACAAGGTTCACCACACCATACATGACCACAAGGTTCACCACACCAGCATACTTGACCACAAGGTTCACCACATCAGCATACACGACCACAAGGTTCACCACCCCACGATACATGACCACAAGGTTCACCACACCACCATTCATGACCACAAGGTTCACCACACCAGCATACATGACCACAAGGTTCACCACACCACCATACATGACCACAAGGTTCACCACACCAGCATACATGACCACAAGGTTCACCACACAAGCATACATGACCACAAGGTTCACCACACCATACATGACCACAAGGTTCACCACACCACCATACATGACCACAAGGTTCACCACACAAGCATACATGACCACAAGGTTCACCACACCACCATACATGACCACAAGGTTCACCACGCTAGCATACATGACCACAAGGTTCACCACATCAGCATACATGACCACAAGGTTCACCACACCAGCATACATGACCACAGGGTTCACCACACCAGCATACATGACCACAAGGTTCACCACACCATACATGACCACAGGGTTCACCACACCCGCATACATGACCACAAGGTTTACCACACCATACATGACACAAGGTTCACTACAACACCATACATGACCACAGGGTTCACCACACAACCATACTTGACCACAAGGTTCACCACACCATATATGACCACAAGGTTCACCACTCCACCATACATGACCACAAGGTTCACCACACCACCATACATGACCACAAGGTTCACCACACCATCATACATGACCAAAGGGATCACCACACCACCATACATGACCACAAGGTTCACCACACCATCATACATGACCAAAGGGATCACCACACCACCATACATGACCACAAGGTTCTCCACACCAGCATACATGACCACAAGGTTCACTACACCAGTATACATGATCACAGGGTTCACCACACTATACATGACCACAAGGTTCACCACACCAGCATACATGACCACAAGGTTCACCACACCATACATGACCACAAGGTTCACCACGCCATACATGACCACAAGGTTTACCGCACCATATATGACCACAAGGTTCACCACACCATCATTAATGACCACAGGGTTCACCACACCACCATACATGACCACAGGGTTCACCACACCACCATACATGACCACAAGGTTCACCACACCAGCATACATGACCACAAGGTTCACCACACCACCATACATGACCACAAGGTTCACCACACCACCATACATGACCACAAGGTTCACCACACCACCATACATGACCACAAGGTTCACCACATCACTATACATGACCACAAGGTTCACCACACCACAATACATGACCACAAGGTTCACCACACCACCATACATGACCACATGGTTGACCACACCAGCATACATGACCACAAGGTTCACCACACCAGCATACATGACCACAAGGTTCACCACACCACCATACATGACCACAAGGTTCACCACACCATCATACATGACCACAGGGTTCACCATACCATCATACATGACCACAAGATTCACCACACCATCATACATGACCACAAGGTTCACCACACCACCATACATGACCACAAGGTTCACCACACCATATATGACCACAAGGTTCACCACACCACCATACATGACCACAAGGTTCACCACACCACCATACATGACCACAAGGTTCACCACACCACCATACATGACCACAAGGTTCACCACACCAGCATACATGACCACAAGGTTCACCACACCACCATACATGACCACAAGGTTCATCACACCAGCATACATGACCACAAGGTTCACTACACCAGCATACATGACCACAAGGTTCACCACACCACCATACATGACCACAAGGTTCACCACACCATCATACATGACCACAGGGTTCACCATACCATCATACATGACCACAAGATTCACCACCCCACGATACATGACCACAAGGTTCACTACACCACCATACATAACCACAAGGTTCACCACACCAGCATACATGACCACAAGGTTCACCACACCAGCTTACATGACCACAATGTTCACCACACCAGCATACATGACCACAAGGTTCACCACACCATACATGACCACAAGGTTCACCACACCATACATGACCACAAGGTTCACCACACAAGCATACATGACCACAAGGTTCACCACACCATACATGACCACAAGGTTCACCACACCACCATACATGACCACAAGGTTCACCACACAAGCATACATGACCACAAGGTTCACCACACCACCATACATGACCACAAGGTTCACCACGCTAGCATACATGACCACAAGGTTCACCACATCAGCATACAAGACCACAAGGTTCACCACACCAGCATATATGACCACAGGGTTCACCACACCAGCATACATGACCACAAGGTTCACCACACCATACATGACCACAGGGTTCACCACACCCGCATACATGACCACAAGATTCACCACACCATCATACATGACCACAAGGTTCACCACACCACCATACATGACCACAAGGTTCACCACACCATATATGACCACAAGGTTCACCACACCACCATACATGACCACAAGGTTCACCACACCACCATACATGACCACAAGGTTCACCACACCACCATACATGACCACAAGGTTCACCACACCAGCATACATGACCACAAGGTTCACCACACCACCATACATGACCACAAGGTTCATCACACCAGCATACATGACCACAAGGTTCACTACACCACCATACATGACCACAAGGTTCACCACACCAGCATACATGACCACAAGGTTCACCACACCAGCTTACATGACCACAATGTTCACCACACCAGCATACATGACCACAAGGTTCACCACACCATACATGACCACAAGGTTCACCACACCATACATGACCACAAGGTTCACCACACCATACATGACCACAAGGTTCACCACACCATACATGACCACAAGGTTCACCACACCATACATGACCACAAGGTTCACCACATCAGCATACACGACCACAAGGTTCACCACCCCACGATACATGACCACAAGGTTCACCACACCACCATTCATGACCACAAGGTTCACCACACCAGCATACATGACCACAAGGTTCACCACACCACCATACATGACCACAAGGTTCACCACACCAGCATACATGACCACAAGGTTCACCACACAAGCATACATGACCACAAGGTTCACCACACCATACATGACCACAAGGTTCACCACACCACCATACATGACCACAAGGTTCACCACACAAGCATACATGACCACAAGGTTCACCACACCACCATACATGACCACAAGGTTCACCACGCTAGCATACATGACCACAAGGTTCACCACATCAGCATACAAGACCACAAGGTTCACCACACCAGCATACATGACCACAGGGTTCACCACACCAGCATACATGACCACAAGGTTCACCACACCATACATGACCACAGGGTTCACCACACCCGCATACATGACCACAAGGTTTACCACACCATACATGACACAAGGTTCACTACAACACCATACATGACCACAGGGTTCACCACACCACCATACTTGACCACAAGGTTCACCACACCATATATGACCACAAGGTTCACCACTCCACCATACATGACCACAAGGTTCACCACACCACCATACATGACCACAAGGTTCACCACACCATCATACATGACCAAAGGGATCACCACACCACCATACATGACCACAAGGTTCACCACACCATCATACATGACCAAAGGGATCACCACACCACCATACATGACCACAAGGTTCTCCACACCAGCATACATGACCACAAGGTTCACTACACCAGTATACATGATCACAGGGTTCACCACACTATACATGACCACAAGGTTCACCACACCAGCATACATGACCACAAGGTTCACCACACCATACATGACCACAAGGTTCACCACGCCATACATGACCACAAGGTTTACCGCACCATATATGACCACAAGGTTCACCACACCATCATTAATGACCACAGTGTTCACCACACCACCATACATGACCACAGGGTTCACCACACCACCATACATGACCACAAGGTTCACCACACCAGCATACATGACCACAAGGTTCACCACACCAGCATACATGACCACAAGGTTCACCACACCACCATACATGACCACAAGGTTCACCACACCACCATACATGACCACAAGGTTCACCACATCACCATACATGACCACAAGGTTCACCACACCACCATACATGACCACAAGGTTCACCACACCACCATACATGACCACATGGTTGACCACACCAGCATACATGACCACAAGGTTCACCACACCAGCATACATGACCACAAGGTTCACCACACCACCATACATGACCACAAGGTTCACCACACCATCATACATGACCACAGGGTTCACCATACCATCATACATGACCACAAGATTCACCACACCATCATACATGACCACAAGGTTCACCACACCACCATACATGACCACAAGGTTCACCACACCATATATGACCACAAGGTTCACCACACCACCATACATGACCACAAGGTTCACCACACCACCATACATGACCACAAGGTTCACCACACCAGCATACATGACCACAAGGTTCACCACACCAGCATACATGACCACAAGGTTCACCACGCCACCATACATGACCACAAGGTTCACCACGCCACCATACATGACCACAAGGTTCACCACGCCACCATACATGACCACAAGGTTCACCACACCACCATACATGACCACAAGGTTCACCACGCCACCATACATGACCACAAGGTTCACTACGCCACCATACATGACTGTTACGGCCCTCTCGGGACGCAACCTGGTTCTTACTCTGATGTTGCTAGAGGAAGGGTATCCTGCCCCAAGCCAGTAGTGGCTTTCAAGGGATGAGATCCGTAACGCAAGTAAATTAAAGGGGAAGGGAAATAAAGTCAAAAACTTAATAATATAATTAATACCATCACCATAAATACTATATAAACGATTACACGGGGGGGGGGGGGGGGTATAAACACTAGAATGCACAACGTAGTCTTCTTCTGAAGACCCTGGACGTTCACGGTGCTCACGATGCTAAGCTCTTGGTGGTCTTGTGGCCTTATGATGAATCCTTTAATCCTGACTAGTCTACCCTGGCCACAGGCCAGCCAAATCAGAGTTCCACTGGGGGCACTGTCGTGGAGGCCATCAACCACAAGTCCAGCCGATAGCTGTCAGGTTCCGAACAGCGACGCTGGTTAGGCCACTCCATGATCGATACTAAGGTCACGAACCCTAGTCAGGAGCCTCGTGTGATCCCACAGACCATTCTCCTTGCCACAACACCCCAGTGGTTAAGCATCTCCACCAGTCAGTCCCGGGTACTACAATCCCTCAACTGCCACGTCACAGGCAGGGTAACACCACAGTGTTCATCCGGGGGGCGACTCACAGCTGCTACAGCAAACTCTTGGAGACAAGACGGCTGCCCTGGGTAGACTGATCCAACTTCCATTACAGCAGTCCCAGGTCGACTCTGTAATCAGACACGTCATCAGTAACGATTACACACTAGGGCACGTCACTTACCGGCTCAGACCCAAACGCCCACCTATCCACTCCATAGATGGCGATGCTGTCTGAGCGCCACCTCACCAGAGGTCAGCAGCGGCTGTGTTATGAGCTGATCAGGACGGGAAACTAGCCCTTGTGGCTGGTATTTCTCGTCCTCACTTGATGGCGCCGTCCATTTGGAGGGGGTTTCGGGAGCTGACCCACAGATGGCGTGGTCGTCACTGCTCCGTGCTCGGACGTTGGGCTCGGGTCCGTAACACCTCCCCACCAAAAAGAATTTGGTTTGGGGTTCTAAAAAGAGAAACACAAACCAAATTAGTACGGGGACACATCTCCAAATGGACTCACGTACACTAAGAACTGGAATGGCGAGGCTGTCTTGTCCACAGAACGGTCCTACTGGGGAACTCTCGCACAAAGGAAACTTGCAGATGTAAAGCAATGACCTGCCTGACGTACTTTTCCACACCTCCACCGAGATGTTAATCCGGAGCATAATCTCACCTCTCTCGAGTAAGGATTGGTGTAGACACGATCTGGGGCGACTCGACACTTCCCTGCGTCGTGGCACCGATGATGGCTGGTTACAGACGGCATTTCTGGTGTCGGTCCGGTAGTCCTTCAGGGAGACGGGAACCTGGAATACAGGGGTCTGATAATTCAGAGTGATAGCGACAGTGGGTAAGTCAATACTTACTGCATACTCGCCTACTAGGCCCACATCTAGTTCCAACAGAGCTGCTTGTACATCGAAGATGGCATTCGCTCTGCCACCGTCAGGTCGACCAACGTTCCGTATAACGCTGCATCTAGGCTCAGCAATCACGCGGGGGGTGTCAACCTGTCGGAAACAGTCACTCATATTATCATATCTCGTACCTCCTGTATCTACCATCACCTTCCAGGTCCCTTCTTCGACTGCACCATTCACTGTGCGCGTCTCCAATCCCTGGGACCTCTTCACGACGTTCATGGGAGCCATCATCTGTCGGGTCGTCCACTGGTCCTTACTGAGAACACACACAAGAACAAAAAATACCGCTAAGAAACATTCGGTTAATTTAGGGACAAGTTTCCTGAGCCTGTCATGTCCATAGCCGGCAATATCCACTACCTGGCTTGGACCAAAGAAGGCACTAGACCTTTCGAACATACCTCACATACCTCTGACGTCTGGGGAATCTCTGGCCGGTTCAATGAACGTTGTAACTTGCCATACCGCAAGTACACATCCGCCTTCGCTCCAGACTCTTTGGTATTCGTGGGTGCTTGTACACGAGGCCTCTCTTCTCGCTCAGTCGCTTCTGTCATTGTAATCGTATGTTCCTCGTCGGGAGAAGAATCAGGAGACTCTGCTATAATGCTGTCGATCTGCGGGTGAGAGGACAAATTAAACATGTTACCCGATTCCGGGTCTGACTGTACCTGGATATTACCACTGCCTGCTGTTACCTCAGACCTTGCTGTTCCGGCCGACTCGTCCACAATCTTGGGATGATTGGTGCTCCAATCTGTCACCAAGTCGTTGGCTAGTATCGTGTCAATCCCAGCTATAGGGAGGGTATCGACTACTGCCAATGCACATGTGCCGCTGAAGTAAGGCGAGTCGAGATAAACCGGTACTTAGGGGGCGATGTACTGCGTCTTAGGAAACCCAACCAGGACAACCTTTGGTCTCCCATCCACACTTACTCCCTCGGGTAATGAGCTTCTCACGATCAGGGACTGGGCTGCTCCACTATCTCTGAGCACTACAACTGACCTACCAGTATGATCACTCGATACATACCCGCCTGAAGTGAGGGGCGAACAAACTTGGTTCTTCCTGTGTAGTCATAGACCGGCTTCCTACTGGTGTTGTCACACAGCTCACTAACATCACCTCCCTACGTGGGCCGCTTCCTCTTCTGCCTCGGCACATAGCAGCTACATGCCCTTTCTGCCCACAAGTCCAGCACACCATATTCCTCCTCGGACTCCGGTGTTTCAGACTGTTAGGACTAGTCCTTCGAGGGCTACTTGGGGGCGTCTTCTCAACGCTTCGTGGGACGGGTCTCTCCTCTTCCTGATGAGGTTTATCAAACTGGCGGGGGTAATTCCTCGGGACGTACTTAGCAGAAGGCCTGTGCGTCAGGATGTATTCCTCAGCCATGGTGGCTGCCGCACTCAAGGTCTCTACCTGCTGTTCCTCTAAGTACGTCTTCAGATCTCCCGACAGACAGTCCTTGAAGTCCTCTAACAGTATGAGCTGCTCGAGGTCTTCTTTGGTCTCCACCTTCCGAGAGGTACACCATTCCTGGAAAAGTCGCTCCTTGATTGTGGCGAATTCGGTGAAAGTGTGCTCTGAGGTCTTTTTCACGTTCCTGAACTTCTGCCTGTAAGCCCCGGGACCAATTGGTACCCCATTAGCACTACCTTCTTCACCTTGTCATAATCGCCGGAGTCGTCAAGGGACAACGTGGAGTAGGCGATTTGGGCCTTCCCAGTCAAGACTGACTGTATCATGATGGCCCAATTCTCCCTTGGCCACTCCAAAGAGGCAGCGACTTTCTCGAAGGCCGCGAAGAACTTCGACACTTCCTTCTCGTTGAACTTCGGGACCATTTTGATGTTCCTCACCGGATCGAAAATACTTGTTCCAGTTGTTTGTCTCTGACCACCGCCTAATCGCATTACTTCTAGCTCATGTTGTCTCTCTTTTTCCTTTTCTTCTCTCTCTTGCGCTTCTCTTTCTCGTTTCTCTTCTCTTTCTCTTTCTCGCTCTTCTTTCCTTTCTTCTAATTCTAAACGCCTCATTTCTAATTCTTTATCTTTCAATTCTCGTTCTATTTCTAATTTCTTCCATTCAATTTCACGATTTATTTCCAAGGCACGCATTTTGACTGTAAGTAAACTTATGTTCAGCTCACCTGCATCACTGTCAATGTCACTGCCTTTATCTTCCTTTTCAGTGGAAGCTACTTCTTCACTTTCTTTTGTTCCTTGTGCCTCACTTTCTTGTTTCTCATCGGCCTTCAAATGCCGGTGAACCTTGGACAAGATCTCCACACGGGAATCACTGGCACGGATCTTGATCTCCAGGTAGGCACTCACCAGTACAAGTTCCTGTTTTCCCAGATATTTCAATCTGGCAAGACAGTCCTCCCTGTTCAGAAAGGCCGGAACATCGTCCAGATCGTCGATGGTAGCTTTTTCTGCCATTGTCACAGATGGAACACTTAGCACTTAACACACCGCTCCACTTTAGCACTTAACGCACCGAGCACTGTTCTACGTCAATATTGCACTTTATCGCACCAAACACTGCACTTGCCAATATTGCACGTAATTACACCGGGCACCGTGCTACACAATATTGCACTTAATCACAGCGAGCACATCGCTCTACAATATTGCACTTAATCACAGCGAGCACCTCGCTCTACAATATTGCACTGAATCACACCGAGCACCGCACTACACAATATTGCACTTAATCCCAGCGAGCACCGCACTGCACAATATTGCACTTAGTCACTCTGAGCACCGCACAGGACGTATAACGTCCTAATAGTCACACACAGGGGGAATTATTTACAGGGATTGCGCCACTTCACCACCCCTGTCAAACATACTTGACAAGGGACCGGATCCCACTGGGGATGCCAATTATGTTACGGCCCTCTCGGGTCGCAACCGGGTTCTTACTCTGATGTTGCTAGAGGAAGGGTAACCGGCCCCAAGCCAGTAGTGGCTTTCAAGGGATGAGATCCGTAACACAAGTAAATTAAAGGGAAAGGGAAATAAAGTCAGAAACTTAATAATATAATTAATACCATCACCATAAATACTATATAAACGATTACACGGGGGGGGGGGGGTATAAACACTAGAATGCACAACGTAGTCTTCTTCTGAAGACCCTGGACGTTCACGGTGCTCACGATGCTAAGCTCTTGGTGCTCTTGTGGCCTTATGATGAATCCTTTAATCCTGACGAGTCTACCCTGGCCACAGGCCAGCCAAATCAGAGTTCCACTGGGGGCACTGTCGTGGAGGCCATCAACCACAAGTCCAGCCGATAGCTGTCAGGTTCCGAACAGCAACGCTGGTTAGGCCACTCCACGATCGATACTAAGGTCACGAACCCTAGTCAGGAGCCTCG
The DNA here is from genome assembly GCF_040958095.1 of Procambarus clarkii. Taxonomy (NCBI): domain Eukaryota; kingdom Metazoa; phylum Arthropoda; class Malacostraca; order Decapoda; family Cambaridae; genus Procambarus; species Procambarus clarkii. The sequence continues at coordinate 3,111,060 of NW_027189128.1, read as the reverse complement.
TGTGATCCCACAGACCACTCTCCTTCCCACAACACCCCAGTGGTTAAGCATCTCCACCAGTCAGTCCCGGGTACTACAATCCCTCAACTGCCACGTCACAGGCAGGGTAACACCACAGTGTTCATCCGGGGGGCGACTCACAGCTGCTACAGCAAACTCTTGGAGACAAGACGGCTGCCCTGGGTAGACTGATCCAACTTCCATTACAGCAGTCCCAGGTCGACTCTGTAATCAGACACGTCATCAGTAACGATTACACACTAGGGCACGTCACTGACCGGCTCAGACCCAAACGCCCACCTATCCACTCCATAGATGGCGTTGCTGTCTGAGCGCCACCTCACCAGAGGTCAGCAGCGGCTGTGTTATGAGCTGATCAGGACGGGAAACTAGCCCTTGTGGCTGGTATTTCTCGTCCTCACTTGATGGCGCCGTCCATTTGGAGGGGGTTTCGGGAGCTGACCCACAGATGGCGTGGTCGTCACTGCTCCGTAAAACGGACGTTGGGCTCGGGTCCGTAACACCTCCCCACCAAAAAGAATTTGGTTTGGGGTTCTAAAAAGAGAAACACAAACCAAATTAGTACGGGGACACATCTCCAAATGGACTCACGTACACTAAGAACTGGAATGGCGAGGCTGTCTTGTCCACAGAACGGTCCTACTGGGGAACTCTCGCACAAAGGAAACTTGCAGATGTAAGGCAATGACCTGCCTGACGTACTTTTCCACACCTCCACCGAGATGTTAATCCGGAGCATAATCTCACCTCTCTCGAGTAAGGATTGGTGTAGACACGATCTGGGGCGACTCGACACTTCCCTGCGTCGTGGCACCGATGATGGCTGGTTACAGACAGCATTTCTGGTGTCGGTCCGGTAGTCCTTCAGGGAGACGGGAACCTGGAATACAGGGGTCTGATAATTCAGAGTGATAGCGACAGTGGGTAAGTCAATACTTACTGCATACTCGCCTACTAGGCCCACATCTAGTTCCAACAGAGCTGCTTGTACATCGAAGATGGCATTCGCTCTGCCACCGTCAGGTCGACCAACGTTCCGTATAACGCTGCATCTAGGCTCAGCAATCACGCGGGGGGTGTCAACCTGTCGGAAACAGTCACTCATATTATCATATCTCGTACCTCCTGTATCTACCATCACCTTCCAGGTCCCTTCTTCGACTGCACCACTCACTGTGCGCGTCTCCAATCCCTGGGACCTCTTCACGATGTTCATGGGAGCCATCATCTGTCGGGTCGTCCACTGGTCCTTACTGAGAACACACACAAGAACAAAAAATACCGCTAAGAAACATTCGGTTAATTTAGGGACAAGTTTCCTGAGCCTGTCATGTCCATAGCCGGCAATATCCACTAGCCTGGTTTGGACCAAAGAGGGCACTAGACCTTTCGAACATACCTCACATACCTCTGACGTCTGGGGAATCTCTGGCCGGTTCAATGAACGTTGTAACTTGCCATACCGCAAGTACACATCCGCCTTCGCTCCAGACTCTTTGGTATTCGTGGGTGCTTGTACACGAGGCCTCTCTTCTCGCTCAGTCGCTTCTGTCATTGTAATCGTATGTTCCTCGTCGGGAGAAGAATCAGGAGACTCTGCTATAATGCTGTCGATCTGCGGGTGAGAGGACAAATTAAACATGTTACCCGATTCCGGGTCTGACTGTACCTGGATATTACCACTGCCTGCTGTTACCTCAGACCTTGCTGTTCCGGCCGACTCGTCCACAATCTTGGGATGATTGGTGCTCCAATCTGTCACCAAGTCGTTGGCTAGTATCGTGTCAATCCCAGCTATAGGGAGGGTATCGACTACTGCCAATGCACATGTGCCGCTGAAGTAAGGCGAGTCGAGATATACCGGTACTAAGGGGGCGATGTACTGCGTCTTAGGAAACCCAACCAGGACAACCTTTGGTCTCCCATCCACACTTACTCCCTCGGGTAATGAGCTTCTCACGATCAGGGACTGGGCTGCTCCACTATCTCTGAGCACTACAACTGACCTACCAGTATGATCACTCGATACATACCCGCCTGAAGTGTGAGGGGCGAACAAACTTGGTTCTTCCTGTGTAGTCATAGACCGGCTTCCTACTGGTGTTGTCACACAGCTCACTAACATCACCTCCCTACGTGGGCCGCTTCCTCTTCTGCCTCGGCACATAGCAGCTACATGCCCTTTCTGCCCACAAGTCCAGCACTCCATATTCCTCCTCGGACTCCGGTGTTTCGGACTGTTAGGACTAGTCCTTCGAGGGCTACTTGGGGGCGTCTTCTCAGCGCTTCGTGGGACGGGTCTCTCCTCTTCCTGATGAGGTTTATCAAACTGGCGGGGGTAATTCCTCGGGACGTACTTAGCAGAAGGCCTGTGCGTCAGGATGCATTCCTCAGCCATGGTGGCTGCCTCACTCAAGGTCTCTACCTGCTGTTCCTCTAAGTACGTCTTTAGATCTCCCGACAGACAGTCCTTGAAGTCCTCTAACAGTATGAGCTGCTCGAGGTCTTCTTTGGTCTCCACCTTCCGAGAGGTACACCATTCCTGGAAAAGTCGCTCCTTGATTGTGGCGAATTCGGCGAAAGTGTGCTCTGAGGTCTTTTTCAGGTTCCTGAACTTCTGCCTGTAAGCCTCTGGTACCAATTGGTACGCCATTAGCACTACCTTCTTCACCTTGTCATAATCGCCGGAGTCGTCAAGGGACAACGTGGAGTAGGCGATTTGGGCCTTCCCAGTCAAGACTGACTGTATCATGATGGCCCAATTCTCCCTTGGCCACTCCAAAGAGGCAGCGACTTTCTCGAAGGCTGCGAAGAACTTCGACACTTCCTTCTCGTTGAACTTCGGGACCATTTTGATGTTCCTCACCGGATCGAAAATACTTGTTCCAGTTGTTTGTCTCTGACCACCGCCTAATGGCAATACTTCTAGCTCATGTTGTCTCTCTTTTTCCTTTTCTTCTCTCTCTCGCGCTTCTCTTTCTCGTTTCTCTTCTCTTTCTCTTTCTCGCTCTTCTTTCCTTTCTTCTAATTCTAAACGCCTCATTTCTAATTCTTTATCTTTCAATTCCCGTTCTATTTCTAATTTCTTCCATTCAATTTCACGATTTATTTCCAAGGCACGCATTTTGACTGTAAGTAAACTTATGTTCAGCTCACCTGCATCACTGTCAATGTCACTGCCTTTATCTTCCTTTTCAGTGGAAGCTACTTCTTCACTTTCTTTTGTTCCTTGTGCCTCACTTTCTTGTTTCTCATCGGCCTTCAAATGCCGGTGAACCTTGGACAAGATCTCCACACGGGAATCACTGGCACGGATCTTGATCTCCAGGTAGGCACTCACCAGTACAAGTTCCTGTTTTCCCAGATATTTCAATCTGGCAAGACAGTCCTCCCTGTTCAGAAAGGCCTGAACATCGTCCAGATCGTCGATGGTAGCTTTTTCTGCCATTGTCACAGATGGAACACTTAGCACTTAACACACCGCTCCACTTTAGCACTTAACGCACCGAGCACTGTTCAACGTCAATATTGCACTTTATCGCACCAAACACTGCACTTGCCAATATTGCACGTAATTACACCGGGCACCGCGCTACACAATATTGCACTTAATCACAGCGAGCACATCGCTCTACAATATTGCACTTAATCACAGCGAGCACCTCGCTCTACAATATTGCACTGAATCACACCGAGCACCGCACTACACAATATTGCACTTAATCCCAGCGAGCACCGCACTGCACAATATTGCACTTAGTCACTCTGAGCACCGCACAGGACGTATAACGTCCTAATAGTCACACACAGGGGGAATTATTTACAGGGATTGCGCCACTTCACCACCCCTGTCAAACATACTTGACAAGGGACCGGATCCCACTGGGGATGCCAATTATGTTACGGCCCTCTCGGGTCGCAACCGGGTTCTTACTCTGATGTTGCTAGAGGAAGGGTAACCGGCCCCAAGCCAGTAGTGGCTTTCAAGGGATGAGATCCGTAACACAAGTAAATTAAAGGGAAAGGGAAATAAAGTCAGAAACTTAATAATATAATTAATACCATCACCATAAATACTATATAAACGATTACACGGGGGGGGGGGGGTATAAACACTAGAATGCACAACGTAGTCTTCTTCTGAAGACCCTGGACGTTTACGGTGCTCACGATGCTAAGCTCTTGGTGCTCTTGTGGCCTTATGATGAATCCTTCAATCCTGACGAGTCTACCCTGGCCACAGGCCAGCCAAATTAGAGTTCCACTGGGGGCACCGTCGTGGAGGCCATCAACCACAAGTCCAGCCGATAGCTGGCAGGTTCCGAACAGCGATGCTGGTTAGGCCACTCCACGATCGATACTAAGGTCGCGAACGCTAGTCAGGAGCCTCGTGTGATCCCACAGACCACTCTCCTTGCCACAACACCCCAGTGGTTAAGCATCTCCACCAGTCAGTCCCGGGTACTACAATCCCTCAACTGCCACGTCACAGGCAGGGTAACACCACAGTGTTCATCCAGGGGGTGACTCACAGCTGCTACAGCAAACTCTTGGAGACAAGACGGCTGCCCTGGGTAGACTGATCCAACTTCCATTACAGCAGTCCCAGGTCGACTCTGTAATCAGACACGTCATCAGTAACGATTACACACTAGGGCATGTCACTTACCGGCTCAGACCAAAACGCCCACCTATCCACTCCATAGATGGCGTTGCTGTCTGAGCGCCACCTCACCAGAGGTCAGCAGCGGCTGTGTTATGAGCTGATCAGGACGGGAAACTAGCTCTTGTGGCTGGTATTTCTCGTCCTCACTTGATGGCGCCGTCCATTTGGAGGACGGCGCCATCCGTCCACCCACAGATGGCGTGGTCGTCACTGCTCTGTGCTCGGACGTTGGGCTCGGGTCCGTAACAATGACCACAAGGTTCGAATAGTGATTATACTTGATAATGATACTCTAATTATCGCATTATTACACTTGATAATGGTACTCTCATTATCGATCGCGGGATCGATAATGACTCCTGAGAATTACGTTACTCGACTGAGCGGTCGGCTGTCACTCCCGACAGCCTTTTCGCTCACCACAAAAATCTATGAAAAATTATATTAACACGTCAGTCACGAACCTACATATATATTAGCACGTCAGTCACGAACCTACATATATATACAACCACACTTGTCACAATCTTGGGGAACACAACATGAAAATAACCACACTCTCTTATCACTCCACAATAATCAAATGCCAGGAATCCCTGGTGCTACACACAGACACTATTACCTGTGCACTTATGATGACCAGTACTGGATTTCCACACCTGCAAGAGATTACATCACATGGAACACAATAAACATCGCGAATGAATTACTATAATTCTACCAGAGTGGAATATAAATATTACTTGGACATCCCTCACAGTCCTTGGCTAATCTATGTAAACTTTGTTCCCGTGTGTACTAACTAACACACACACGTACAGGGACACCTGTCTACACCAGTCTAAATCCGTCTGGACTGACATGAATGTCAATAAGGGTGAAAATTTCACACGTTCCCTCTTCACCTCACCCCACCGGGTACTTGGAGACAATGGTGTGGGATATCTGGGGCTTGACTCAATTATTTAATTATTTAATTTAATAACGAAGGACCACCCACTTTTGAGTAAAGAGGGACACTAATAAAAAGTGATCATTCGAAAACACAAGGAAGAACCAGTGTCTATGGATAGGTATTAGAAAGAATAATCACTTAAATAAATAATGGACTGTATGATTAATTAACTAAAGTCAGAGCCTCAAACACCTACATTGGGGGGGGGGTATTGCTAGAACTTCATATACGTCTAGGAACTAGTGTGGTTCGTCACTAGTTCATTGTTAAGTAAATAATATTATGACCTAAAATATTATAGAATCAATAGGTAAATTCAAATAGAGAATATTAATGATTATTAAAATTAAAGAGCAATCATCTAAGTAAACACATCAATTTCCAATAATCATATGGTAAAATATTCGATATGATAATCTTGTGAATTTGTATAATAAAATGGAATAATTAAATGTGTACAAAAAGTCTTAGCTTTAAGACGATTTCTATGATATCGTTCGTGCTTCGTCCTCGTGATCTCAGGATCTCCACATAGAAGCCATTAGAGGTGAATAACACGAATACAGTTAACGACTCGTTGACTCCTCACATACGAGCTGTAATTTAAAGGATATTACGTAGCATTGAACTAGACTACTTAGATCTCAATATTTATGAAAACAGAAAATAAATATTAATGCGGTACTAACGTTTGATTTGGTGTCGTCCCACTATATAACGACAGACTACCCACGAAATATACAATCTCTAATGATGCATCAAGAAAGAAAATATACTTAGCATGAGCGCAGTAACTGCTGAAGTCTGCCGATATCGTGTCTATTAGTCCCAGACTTCCATGGTGTTGTACATGTGATTGAGAGTTTTGGCTTGATTCTCGACGTGTTATTGATTGGCCGAGCACTATGGAGCACGTGGAAGAATAATTATTCGTTATTAGTTGGGTATCAGTGTAATTCTTGCTGATAACTCCCCAACGCCACGTGTCTCAGACTCTGACGCCAAGACTTTCCCCTGTCCAAGCACGCACGCTGCACAAACTGGCTCCACAATGGCGTCTCCTGCCTCTTCCAACCCGCGTCCCGCATTCACCACCGAAATTATTTATCACGAATAATACTATTTCGCGCAATCGTGGTTGAAATACTTTAATAAGGACTGGGTTTTGATTCTAGGGATTTAAATATTATTGCTTTCTCGTCTTATGGAGGTAAACGAGAAATGGAGAAGATTTTAGTTTCCTCCATGGCATTCACGCGTGACAGAAAAAGTATTACTTGATAACAATTGTAACTAAAAACTCTCGATTTAGAATTATTTGGGAGTTATGTTATTCGTAAATAATTATCACACGGAATACTGATGATTTTAAAGAACCACATTCAATTCTCTAGCACATTGGTAATAAATGTTTTTAACTAGACATAATCTGACGCAATATTGGTGCTTTATTTCGTAAGAATTCTAGCATTAATATGCAGATATAATGGTTAGTTTATGTTGACACTACTGTTAGTAAATTTGGTTACTACTGTAGTTAGCATATAATAATAATGATTTATTATAATACAATAGTAGTGTATTAGTGTTGGAAATTTCCAACAAATGGGACGGAACACCTGACCTCGAATTCAGGCTTAAAGATAAAATCACCAAAAACACACACAAGGTATTTATTCTCATTTACACAGCCGGCTCACATCCATGCACCCCAGTGTCCCACCCCCTACACAGACCCCCTGCTTTGTAGATGGTTGGTCAGCAATACCAGGGATAGGCTAAGCTGGTATTGCCTCGTGTGTTGACGGTCGTACACGGATAGCTCAACGCATTTCTCGTAACCTCTCACACAACACACGGCTCGGATCGTACACCCCCGACCCACCGGTGAAGCGGTGCGTTCATACACAAATGGCCCGTTCACGTCTAGCTTCAATTTTCACGAATTTCTATGGGAAAACCTGCCTCTGAATACGATATTTCCCCGTTCACGACTGCTATAAGGCACTAGCAGGATTTAAAACGTTTGTATGATCACTGGAGTGGGGACCCACTGTAACACCGTAAAGGTGTTTTGTATTTAAAATATACATAGTACAGGAGTCACAGACAAGATTTCGAGAGGCACCAGGTTGGCGGCCCCTAGTAATTAATAAACTCTCACCTCTACGTGTTAATGACCACCAAGTGACAAAGGTCAGGTCGCGGGAAGTTGACCTGCTCTCTGCTAATCTCATAATTGCAAGCGGCTAGCCAGGGGGGGGGGTAACCTTCAAACATGCCGCCAATTTAAGGTGTGGCTTGGTAGAGTGCCTGGGGCTATCTACTTGTGGGCGGAGTTAGCTAGTTGGTCTCCAATAAATACCCCGGGTACTGTACACTCGAGAGATAGACCGATAGGAAGAGACAGACAGAAGACAGGAGAACAGCCAGCAGAGCAGAACCGAGAGGCTGTCAGCCGCACGGGGTCGGACAGTCTCTGTCAACTACAGTCCCCCCCATCCCTCTCTATCAAGCTATAGGCAGACACTTGGTGAGTTGACCATGAAAGGTGGCGTAGTCGTGTTTACTAGTGTTGTGTGACTATCAGGGGGAAGACGGCTGTAATGGTCTCGAATTCTGGTGTAGTGACTCACTTTTTACATTAATAATGAACCTTCAGTTCAATTGCTTGAATTCCAATATTTATCATTCTAAATAAATAATTGATTCACTTACTTTTAATTTGATTTTAATTGTGTTCCCGATTAATGGATTAATGGTATGGAATTACTGATATATGCAAACTGAAGGGTAGAGTACTCTAGAGTTAGTGAGAAGAGAGAATCTTGCCTGGAACACGATTCAAGTTAAATCATGCTAATCTATTCCTTATCTTGTATATAATGGTTTTGAATGTATGGTGGCAGTCTACCTTCTACTTGTACTATCTACTTTTCTACTTCTACCTATCTACCATTCTACCTCCACCACCACATCCTATTCATCTCCGTACCCTCTCTCCCTTTTACCTGACCACACTCCTCCCGCCTAGTCCTCCCTCCTTCCTCACCCCAAACCCTCACTAATTACTTCATTATTCATCTCTTTCCTTTCCTTTCTCTTATTCGTTCGTGGCTGTGAATTGCTCTAGAGTTCTCTTGAGTCGCGGGTAGCTGATCAGGTTACAATGCCTTGTGTTCGTGATACCTAGGTAATCAAATACCTAGGTCACAAGGTGCTGAATTAGAGAGGCTTCAATAGGGACTCTGGGGGGAGCTTTAGAATAGCTAACTGGGGAGTGGGATAATGGACAAGAAAGAGCTATTTCCCCCACTCCCCCGTTAGAATAGTTAACTAGGGGTGGGATAATGGACTAAAGAGAGCTGTTCCCCCCACCCCGCGTTACACCACGAGCACATTGACCGCCTGTATGTAAAATTACCCACGTTCCAGATCTCTACTCAATACACTCCCTATCTTTCTCCCCCTTCGAACGGCGACGGCCGTATTGTATTCTGCTGCAGACGACGTCGTAGTTGAGGTGGAGAGTGGAGCTTGTGGAGTAGTCAGCCGCCACGACGTCTACTTTACTCAATTTGATCGAATTGAGCAAAGAAGCATCTTCCAGAGAGTCGCCAGCCAGTAGCCACCGAGAGCAGACGTGCTCCCAGGAGCTCCCGCCACCTACAGGAACATCTGAGCGTTGGCTCCGCCCACCTCACTCAGGATTGGTGCGCCAGCCAGCCAATCACAGCCGGCCGGCCGCATAGCAGCCAGCCTCACACACTGCCAGTCAGCTACAAGCTCTCTCGGCGTGAAGACACGCCGTGGCAACTGTACTGTGTACCAACCCAGCTCTACAGACGCTTACAGCAGTATGATGTCCTAATAAAATAACTACCCATCCTCATCCTTCATCCCACACCCCCTCCCCCCCATTCCCCACCCCTCCTCCCCCATTCTCTCCCTGCCTGTACCACAACACACCACACACACACTCACACAATACACAATGCATAACCTACTAATCATAGAATTAAGGTGTGAATAAGGCTGTCTTTATAAACTGTTTCTACCTCCTGTATTTCGCCATTCCAAACGATCATTCCCGAGCGGTAGCCAAAACCGGGTTCTTGAAATTCTCGCGGAGGTTTGATCGGGCAACTAACAGCCTTGTAGCAGGCTTAGGCTATCGATAGGTTCAATTACCACCTTGTCTAGTAGCTCTAGTTGCCTAACAACTAGAAGTTAGAGGCCTCGGCCTAACTAACACCCACCATCCACTTAGTCTACCTGGACACTTCACAACCACCCACCATAGTATAGATTAGACTAGGCTGCCTGGCCCCACAATGCTATGGCGACCATAGTCAGATTCACAGACGAATCTGGCCGGGTTCGTACTCCAGCCCAACTACTTGAGGTGGTTCATGAGACCACCCAGATTACCTACAAAAATGTGTACAAAATAACGAATGGAGCCATCTTGTTGGTACCCAATGCAAACCTCCCAGACCTCCTTTCGACCGACAACCTGAACAAACTAAAGGAGAAGAAGATCACTGTCTACCCTCCTGCCTAATTCCAAGCCCAACGCACCATCTTTGTACATAGGATCCATGACATCATCATGGCTCACTCAGTTGAAGAAATAATTGAAGAAAAAGAGAGAAAAAACAGGGATGTTAAAATACTTCAAGCCCACAGATTCACAACCCAACGCAACAACCAAGTACTGAAACTTACTCTGGCTTCACCGGAGCAAGCAACACAAGTCTGCACCGAAGGCTTTTCTGCATATGGCATCAAGGCTGAACCTGACAAAATCAACCCACAGAGGTTTTACAAGCTCAAGCAATGCTTCAAATGCTTTTAGTATGACCACTATTCCAGTTCATGCAACAATGGAACCCCAAGTGCAGCAGGTGCACAGGGGAACACAGCTACAGGGAATGCAGAAGCCCAACACCCAAATGTGCTCTATGCAATGGTGCACACATTGCAATCTCGCATCTATGTCCTCGTAGGCAGGATGCAATCAAGCAATTGCAAGAAACGGCGACAGCAGCCTGACAACAAGCAACTATTACCATTCCTGCCCCTCCTCCACCAGTAAATGCCTGGGGTACCCCTAACCAACAACAGGCCCAGTCGGTGGCCCAAGGGGGACACCAAAGCATCCAACATCCCCATAACCATAACCCACGGTTATACCAGAGCAAACCCAGAACCATACACAACAGGCCTCAACACATAACTCTCTTGCACCAAACCCCGATCCTAAGTCCAGCTTAGGGGCCGAACTCCTAACATTTGCACAAATCCAATTTCCAGACAACCCAGTGAAGCTCCTAGGTTTCTGGAACTCTCTTAGGAAGGACAATGGCCTGCCCCCTGTCCATATGTCTGAGGACTCGCTTGCCTACTTGACTCCTAACATCACATCAACTGCCGGTCAGGCCCAAGCACAACCCAACAACCCCAACCCTAGTACTCCCTGCCTCCAGACCTCAACCAACGCTCAGGAGACACCAAACTCCCAGAACTACACCGGTCCCTCCACCCCGACAAACTGTCAAACACCTAGGTCCACCCTTTCTACAACAATCCCAAACGGGACTTTACTCAAAGCTCTCACAGCCTCCCTTGCCATCCGGAACCCCATCCGGGGCTCTAGGAAATGGCGCTTCTCAAACCGCAGTCCCACAACAATAAATTCCACACAACGCTGTTCCAAAAGGCCTAGGACCAACACTCACAGCCGAAGCCCATCCCCTGAGGACAGAGCAAGGGCAAGCAGCCCCCCTAATTCTCCACCAGAGAGCTACTCTAGCACCACTGATGTGGACATCATGAACAGCAGTGACACTGAGGACCCCTCAATGGCACAGCAACGTATGGGAAACCCCAACCCCAACCAATCCCTTGCCGGAACCAGGAACAAGATCCCTGGCTCAATAGATTTACCCTCCACCTCCACAAATTGCAGCAGATAAACCGAATATAATAACACTGGTGCTAGAGCCAAATAAACACATACGTCTCATAGCCAATAATGGGGATCACAATCCTTCAGGTGAACATCAGACATTACTTCAACAACAGATACCTCCTCACTCTGAAGGTAGCCAGACTTAACCCAGATATTATCTTACTCAATGAAACAGCGGTTAGACAGGACCAGCACATCTCCATTTGGGGATATTCCACCAGGGAAGTCAACAGGGGGATGTACAGTGGGGGTGGCAATACTAATAAGAAGAGGGCTCTCGTACCGCCCCATCCTCATAGAAGATGACCACTTTCTTGCAATTGAACTCACCACGTCACACGGCCCCCTCATCGTCTGCACCGCATATCTACCACCTAGACTGGCCTACCTCCCCTCCATCCCTCTGAACAGGCTGCTCGATAGGAACCTCCCTACTATCATCGCAGGAGACATGAATGCACACCATCAGGCCTTATTCAACGCTACTGCCAGGCCAGACCTCAAGGGCAGGCAGCTCCTCAACTTAATGCAAAACCGGGACCTCTCCTTCCAAGGCCCCCACTTTAAGTCGTTCTTTGCGGGCAACCAGAGGGGCACCCCTGACAGAGTGCTGACCAACAGGGATTGTGACCTGTTCCACTGCAGAGTAACCCCAGGCAAGAACGTGGGGTCGGACCACATCCCTGTGGTCACAACCATCCAAGCAACCCCCTTCAGGTATGTGGCACCTCCCAGGCCCAGACTGGGAACCATACGTGCCCGGGAATATGACACCTTTCTTGCTGACGACCCCATCATTGAGTTCGAAAACCTCCCAACCCAAACGATCGACCAAGCAGTAGACACCATCCACAGCCGCATCCAGCTCGCAACTGAGGCCACTTGTGAAATATCCACCACAAGGACTTACCACCAATATAAACCGACCCGAGAAATCAGAGGCAAAATGAATGAGTACCAGCGAGCTTGCCAAAGCCACTACCAAACTGGCTAGCCACCAGCGTTGACCCTACAAACACTCAGAAGGGAAACCATAGACCTAACGCTTACTCACAAGAACTACATTTGGGGAACCCTTGTGAGGCAGGCCAACCAGTGCAAAAGGGAGCCGGAAGCTTTCTGGCGCGAGATCAGACAGCTCTTGGGATCGGTTAACCCCAGCCTCACCCACCTCGTACACACATTCCTTGACGAAGATGACGAGGAGCAACAAGAAAAAATAGAAAACCCGCAAGATCAGGCTGACCTCATGGGCGCAGTATGGAAAAAGACACTCACGGCTTCAAACAGCAGAGCCTTCAACAACGCTCACTTTGAACGTGTCAACCAATGGACAACTGAAAACGACGCCTCCCTTCACAGCACCCCTCTGATAGACCTGACAACCCTAAAAGACGACCACCCTCTAACAAGACCCATAACTATGTTAGAGATGAGAGGAGTCATCAAAAGCATCCGAGATAAGGCCCCAGGACCATCGGGGATCAAAGCGTTGCAGATCAAACTTCTACCAGGCAATCTTCTGCAATCCATACTCAACCTATTCAACGCTATGCTGGCATCGGGTCACATTCCTGTAGCATTCAAGTCAGCCAAGATGATATTCATTCCCAAACCGAAGAAAGACCCCCACCAACCTGGCAACTACCGTCCAATCTCCCTCTTAGACACAATAGGCAAGTGCTTTGAAAAAATCATGTCAAACCGTCTTAACTACTATATGGAGTACAACAACCTCTTCACAGAAAAACAGTTTGGCTTTCGAGCACATAGATCAACCCAGCACGCAATAAACAACATCTACGACGCCGTAAGCTCAATTCGCAAGCAAAAACAGGTAGCTTTGATTGCGACGAGGGACGTACACAAGGCCTTCGACAGCTTGTGGCATGATGGTCTTGTGTACAAATTAGCAGACTTACCAGCGCAAAACTGGACCCTCCTCAGGCTGATCAGAAATTTCCTTAAGAATAGGCAAGTTACCCCCAGCTTCAAGGCAAAAGAGGCCGCAGCCTTCACCCCAACAGCTGGAGTCCCCCAAGGATCATGCTTGAGCCCGGTTCTCTTCAATATATCGTTTATAAAGATATACAATATCTTTGTAAACGACCTACCCCAACCAGAGTATAGGGACACCATTATCGTGCAATTTGCGGACGACGTAACACACGTAATAACATCTAACCCAAGCAGCCAAGCGTCCAAGCATGCAACTGTAACCCGTAAAGCAAACGTAGAACTAGCCAGGACTGCTAACTGGGAAAGGAAATGGAGGATCACCACTAACCCAGAAAAGATCCAATTAAGCACTGTCGGCTGTATGGCCTTCTCAATCGAAAATGAGGGGGGAATAAGAATTAGGGGTGAACCAATAGCCATCTCAAACTCCAACACAGTGCTCGGTTACAACTTTAACAGGCTACTCAACTCCTCCCAGTACGTATCCCAGAAGACAGCGATGGCCCGGGGCTCACTGGCGAGGCTCTTCCGTTTCAAGCAAGCCTCATCCCACATCAAGCTCCACCTGTACAGAATGATCATAAGGCCTAGCTTGGAATACCCTTACGTCCCCCTGAACCTCACCAACAAATCCAACATGCTGAAGATCCAACGAGTACAAAACAAAGCACTTCGCTTTGCGGAGGGTCTGACTCTGATGGACAGGGTAAGAACTGACCAAATCCATGAGACGCTCAACATGAAGCCAATGAACATCAGGTTCAGCTACCTGGCCAGAAGACAGCTGTACCGTATGAAGAACATGTATGTCCCAGACCCCGAAGATCCCTACGTAGCAGAAAACACCACCAGCGACTACGAGATCCACGAACCACCACACAGAACCAGAAGAATCACTCTCCAACAAAAAGCGATCATACACATCCATGATGAGGCCTTCCCAAGACCTCAAATACTAAGTGGCCTGCCAGACGACCCAGATGAGTGGCCCATCCCGGACCCGATCTACACCAAATGAAGAATAAATAAAAAAATAAATAAATAAATAAATAAACAAATAAATAAAAAAAAATAAAAAAATAAAAAAAAAATAAATAAAAATAATAAATAAATAAATAAAACTACTACAAAAAAATATAAAACCAAAAAACCATTTGTCGTGGCATCAGAAGTGTAACTACCCTGATATTGCTAATATTAACCTCCTTCAGCCAACTCCATCGGCTCTAGTGCTTTTGGACACCAACAAGGTCACAAACACTAGCCCCCCCAGCCAATGTACTGACAACCCAACATAACACATACGCAAACAAACAACACATTCACAAATGTCAACCCATGGTGGACAGGCCACCGAACTTTCAAACCTCCTCTCTCTCTACACCCGCATCCTCTTCCTGAATTTCATCTCCCCATCCCTCTACCTCCCCCATCCTTTCCATTCCCTATGGACATCAAAGCTAAAAGCATCTTCCTGGGTTCTCCTCAAAAGAATCAATCAGAGGGAGGCACACAGCGGCCTACCCCTCTCAACCAATCAGAGACGAGCTACTAGGTCTGCATTGCTGATGACTGGGGCTCTGACATGAGCCCAAACACAAGATGATTCGGGTTCTGGTTACAAACTTAGGTCCGTGCACTTGCCAGTGCACTTGCAAAGTGCACCGTCCGTCAAAGGTATATAAAACCAGTGGAAGTTTAGTCTGGTGAAACCATCCCCTCTCACTCACTATACCAGACTCATCACCAGCATCATGGTCCTCACCATATCAGGTCTACACCACCAGCATCATGGTCCTCACCATACCAGGTCCACACCACTAGCATCACGGTCCTCACCATACCAGGTCCACACCACCAGCATCATGGTCCTCACCATACCAGGTCCACACTATAAGCATCATGGTCCTCACCATACCAGGTACACACCACCACCAGCATCACGGTCCTCACCATACCAGGTTCATACTACCAGCATCATTGTCCTCATCATACTAGGTCCACACCACCATCATCACGGTCCTCACTATACCAGGTCCACACCACCAGCATCAAGGTCCTCACCATACCACCACCAGCATCAGGGTCCTCACCATACAAGGTCCACACCACCTGCATCACGGTCCTCACCATACCAGGCCCACACCACCTGCTTCACAGTCCTCACCATACCAGGTCCACACTATAAGCATCATGGCCCTCGCCATACAAAGTCAACACAACCAGCATCATGGTATCATCATACCAGGTCCACACCACCAGCATCATGGTATCATCATACCAGGTCCACACCACCAGCATCACGGTCCTCACCATACCAGAGCCACACCATCTGCTTCACGGTCCTTACCATACCAGGTCCAAACTATAAGCATCACGGTCCTTACCATACCAGGTCCACACAACCACCAGCATCATGGTCCTCACCATCAACATCATGGTCCTCACCATACCAGATCCAACAACCACCAGCATCATGGTCCTCACCACCAACATCATGGTCCTCACCATACCAGATCCAACAACCACCAGCATCATGGTCCTCACCATCAACAACATGGTCCTCACCATACCAGATCTACACCACCAGCAGCATCACGGTCCTCACCATACCAGGTCCACACCACCAACATCATGGTCCTCACCATTCCAAGTCCACACGATCAGCATCACGGTCCTCCCCATACCAGGTCTATACCACCAGCATCATGGTCCTCACCATACCAGGTCCACACCACCAACATCATGGTCCTCACCATACCAGGTCTATACCACCAGCATCACGGTCCTCACCATACCAGGTCTACACCACCAGCATCACGGTCCTCACCATACCAGGTCTACACCACCAACATCATGGTCCTCACCATACCAGGTCCACACCACCACGAGCATCATGGTCCTCACCATACCAGGTCCACACCACCTTTTTCACGGTCCTCACCATACCAGGTCCACATCACCACCAGCATCATGGTCCTCACCATACCTGGTCCACCCCACCACCTGCATCATGGTCCTCACCATACCAGCTCCACACCACCAGCATCACGGTCCTCACCATACCAGGTCCACACCACCAGCATCATGGTCCTCACCATACCAGGTCCACACCATCTGCATCATGGCCCTCGCTATACAAGGTCCACACCACCAGCATCATGGTCCTCACCAAACCAGGTCCACACCACCAGCATCATGGTCCTCACCATACCAGGTCCACACCACCAGCATCATGGTCCTCACCATACCAGGTCCACATCACCAGCATCATGGTCCTCATTATACCAGGTCCACACCACCACCAGCATCATGGTCCTCACCATACCAGATCCACATCACCAGCATCATGGTCCTCAATATACCAGGTCCACACCACCAGCATCATGGTCCTCACCATACCAGGTCCACTCCACCAGCATCATGGTCCTCACCATACCAGGTCCACACCACCAGCATCATGGTCCTCACCGTAACAGGTCCATATCACCAGCATCACGGTCCTCATTATACCAGGTCCACACCACCACCAGCATCATGGTCTTCACCATACCAGGTCCACACCACCACCAGCATCATGGTCCTCACCATGCCAGGTCCACACCATCTGCATCATGGCCCTCGCTATACAAGGTCCACACCACCAGCATCATGGTCCTCACCATACCAGGTCCACACCACCAGCATCATGGTCCTCACCATAGCAGATCCACATCACCAGCATCATGGTCCTCAATATACCAGGTCCACACAACCAGCATCATGGTCCTCACCATACCAGATCCACACCACCAGCATCATGGTCCTCACCATACCAGGTCCACACAACCAGCATCATGGTCCTCACCATACCAGGTCCACACCACCAGCATCATGGTCCTCACCATACCAGGTCCACACCACCAGCATCATGGTCCTCACCATACCAGGTCCACACCACCAGCATCATGGTCCTCACGATACCAGGTCCACACCACCAGAATCATAGTCCTCACCATACCAGGTCCACACCACCAGCATCATGGTCCTCACCATACCAGGTCCACACCACCAGCATCATGGTCCTCACCATACCAGGTCCACACCACCAGCATCATGGTCGCCTCCATACCAGGTCCACACCACCACCATCATGGTCCTCACCATACCAGGTCCACACCACCAGCATCACGGTCCTCACCATATCAGGTCCACATCACCAGCATCATGGTCCTCACGATACCAGGTCCACACCACCAGCATCATGGTCGCCTCCATACCAGGTCCACACCACCAGCATCACGGTCCTCATTATACCAAGTCCACACCACCAGCATCATAGTCCTCACCATACCAGGTCCACACCACCACCAGCATCATGGTCCTCACCATACCAGGTCCACACCACCAGCATCATGGTCCTCACCGTAACAGGTCCACACCACCAGCATCACGGTCCTCACCATACCAGGTCCACACCACCAGCATCACGGTCCTTCTCATACCAGGTCCACACCACCAGCATCATAGTCCTCACCATACCAGGTCCACACCACCACCAGCATCATGGTCCTCACCATACCAGGTCCACACCACCAGCATCACGGTCCTTCTCATACCAGGTCCACACCACCAGCATCACGGTCATCACCATACCAGGTCCACAATACCAGCATCAAGGTCCTCACCATACCAGGTAGACACCACCACCAGCATCATGGTCCTCACCATACCAGGTCCACACCACCCCCTGCATCATGGTCTTCATTATACCAGGACCACACCACCACTAGCATCACGGTCCTCACCATACCAGGTCCACAACATCACCAACATCATGGTCCTCACCATACCAGGTCCACACCACCACCTGCATCATGGTCCTCAGCATACCAGGTCCACACCACCACCAGCATCATGGTCCTCACCATACCAGGTCCACACCACCACCTGCATCATGGTCCTCAGCATACCAGGTCCACACCACCACCAGCATCATGGTCCTCACCATACAAGGTCCACACCACCACCAGCATCATGGTCCTCACCATACCAGGTCCACACCACCACCAGAATCATGGTCCTCAATATACCAGGTCCACACCACCAGCATCATGGTCCTCACCATACCAGGTCCACACCACCACCTGCATCATGGTCCTCACCATACCAGGTCCACACCACCACCAGCATCATGGTCCTCACCATACCAGGTCCACACCACCAGCATCATGGTCCTCACCATACCAGGTCCACACCACCAGCATCATGGTCCTCACCATAACAGGTCCACACCACGTGCATCACGGTCCTCACCATACCAGGTTCACACCACCAGCATCATGGTCCTCACAATACCAGGTCCACACCATCAGCATCACGTTCCTCACCATGCCAGGCCCACACCACCACCAGCATCATGGTCCTTACCATACCAGGTTCACACATCCACCTGCATCACGGTCTTCCCCATACCAGGTTCACACCACCACCAGCATCACGGTCCTCACCATACCAAGTCCACACCACCAGCATCATTGTCCTCACCATACCAGGTCCACACCACCCGCTGCATCATGGTCTTCATTTTACCAGGACCACACCACCACTAGCATCACGGTCCTCACCATACCAGGTCCACAACATCACCAACATCATGGTCCTCACCATACCAGGTCCACACCACCACCTGCATCATGGTCCTCAGCATACAAGGTCCACACCACCACCAGCATCATGGTCCTCACCATACCAGGTCCACACCACCAGCATCATGGTCCTCACCATACCAGGTCCACACCACCACCTGCATCATGGTCCTCACCATACCAGTTCCACACCACCAGCATCATGGTCCTCACCATACCAGGTCCACACCACCAGCATCACGGTCCTCACCATACCAGGTCCACACCACCAGCACCATGGTCCTCACCATACCAGGTCAAAACCTCCAGCATCATGGTCCTCACCATACCAGGTCCACACCACCAGCATCATGGTCCTCACCATACCAGGTCCACACCACCACCAGCATCACGGTCCTCACCATACCAGGTCCACACCACCACCAGCATCATGGTCCTCACCATACCAGGTTCACACTTCCAGCATCATGGTCCTCATCATACCAGGTACACACCACCAGCATCATGGTCCTCATTATACCAGGTCCATACCACCACCACAATGGTCCTTTCCACACCAGGTCCACACAACCAGCAACATGGTCCTCACCATACGAGGTTCACACCACCATCTGCACCATGGTCCTCATCATACCAGGTTCATACTACCAGCATCACGGTCCTCACCATACCAGGTCCACACCACCACCAGCATCACGGTCCTCACCATACCAGGTTCATACTACCATCATCACGGTCCTCACTATACCAGGACCACACCACCAGCATCACGGTCCTCACCATACCAGGTCCATACCACCACCAGCATCATGGTCCTCACCATCAACATCATGGTCCTCACCGTACCAGGTCCACACTACCACCTTCATCATGGTCCTCACCATACCAGGTCCACACCACCACCAGCATCATGGTCCTCACCATACCAGGTCCACACCACCACCAGCATCATGGTCCTCACCATACCAGGTCCACACCACCACCAGCATCACGGTCCTCACCATACCAGGTCCACACCACCAGCATCATGGTCCTCACCATACCAGGTCCACACCACCACCATCATCATGGTCCTTACCATACCAGGTCCACACCACCATCATCATGGTCCTCACCATACCAGGTCCACACCACCACCAGCATCATGGTCCTCACCATACCAGGTCCACACCACCACGAGCATCATGGTCCTTACCATACCAGGTCCACACCACCAGGATCATGGTCCTCACCGTTCCAGGTCCACACCACCAGCATCATGGTCCTCACCATACCAGGTCCACACCACCAGCATCATGGTCCTTCTCATACCAGGTCCACACCACCAGCATCACGGTCCTCACCATACCAGGTCGGCACCACCACCAGCATCATGGTCCTTACCATACCAGGTTAACACCACCACCTGCATCATGGTCCTCACTATACCAGGACCACACCACCACTAGCATCATGGTCCTCACCATACCAGGTCCACAACACCACCAGCATCATGGTCCTCACCATACCAGGTCCACACCACCTGCTTCACGGTCCTCACCTTTCAAGGTCCACACCACCTGTATCACGGTCCTCATTATACCAGCTCCACACCTCCACCTGCATCATGGTCCTCACTATAACAGGTCCACACCACCTGCATCACGGTCCTCACCTTTCAAGGTCCACACCACCTGTATCACGGTCCTCACTATACCAGGTCCACGCCACCTGCTTCCCGGTCCTCACCATATCAGGTCCACACCATCAGCATCACGTTCCTCACCATACCAAGCCCACACCACCACCAGCATCATGGTCCTTACCATACCAGGTTCACACATCCACCTCCATCATGGTCTTCACCATACCAGGTTTACACCATCACCAGCATCACGGTGCTCAACATACCAAGTCCACACCACCAGCATCATGGTCCTCACCATACCAGGTCCACACCACCACCAGCATCATGGTCCTCACCATACCAGGTCCACACCACCACCAGCATCATGGTCCTCACCATACCAGATCCACCCCACCACTTGCATTATGGTCCTCACCATGCCAGGTCCACACTACCTGCATCATGGTCCTCACTGTGGGGGAAAACCTGACTCTAATAACTAATAATTAAATATATACTTCGATAGCTATGAAGGACCACCACTTTTGGAGAAAAAGTGGAAAACAAAATAAAGCAATGGAAAAACTGATCCCTAGAACTATAGTGTCCTATGAATCTTAGTAAAACTGTATTTCTGATTGTTACGAACCCGGATCCAGCGTCCGAGCACGGAGTAGTAACGACCACGCCATCTGTGGGTCAGCTCCCGAAACCCCCGCCAAACGTACGACGACACCTGGTTAGGACGGCGAATACCGGCCACAAGGGCCAGTTTCCAGTCCCGTTCAGCATTCTACACCGCCGCTGCTGACCTCTGGTGAGGTGGTGCTCAGACTACAACGCCATCTATGAAGTGGATGTGTCAGGCGTTTGTGTCTGAGCCTGTAAGTGAGGTGTTTTAGTGTCCCTGTTATTGATGACGTGTCTGCTTACAGAGTCGACCTGGGACTGCTGTGATGGAAGTTGAGTCAGTCTACCCGAGGCAGCCAGTCTCCATACCTTGTACTTTGCTGCAGCAGTTGTGAAGTCGTCCCCCCGGAAGAACACTGTGGTGTGTTAGTCTGCCAGTGAAGTGGTAGTAAAAGGATAACCCGGGACCGACTGTTGGAGACGATCATCCACTGGGGTATTGAGGACAGGAGGGTGATTTGTGATATCACACGAGACTCCTGTCTAGGGTGTTTACCCTAATATCGTTTGTGGAGTGGCCTGACCAGCGTTGTGGGTCCGGAACCTGCCAGCAGACCGGCTGGAATTGTGGTTGACGGCCTCCACGGCAGTGCCCCCAGTGGACCTGTGTTTTGGCTGACCTGTGGCCAGGGTAGGCTCAGCATTCTCAGAGGACACGTTGTGAGGCCACGAAGAAAGCACTGAGGACTCAGCACCTAGCTTCTGGATCCAGAGTCTTCAGCAGAAGACTACAGTTTATTTCCCCTTGTATAGTGTTAATACCCCTCCCCCTTGTGTAATCTTTTATTTTATATATTTAATTGGTGATGGTGATAATTATAATATTAAGTTCTTAACTTTCTTTCCCTACTCCCTTTAAGTTACTTGCGTCACGGATCACATCCCTTGATAGCCACTACTGGCTTGGGAACGGATATATATCTTCCTCTAACAACATCAGAGTAAGAACCCCGTTGCGTCCCGAGAGGGCCGTAACACTGATATAAATGGAGTTAAATTATCTTACACAAAATTGAGGGGTTACATACTAAAAGATTATTACATCCCTAGCATTATTCTGGTGCTGGTTCTTCACCAGAGTAAATAAAATATGAAAGTAAATAAGATTGAATATATAATATTAATTGGAGGTAAATGTTCCACAATATACTATTGAAATGTTGACTCACTCACTATACCAGACTCATCACCAGCATCATGGTCCTCACCATATCAGGTCCACACCACCAGCATCATGGTCCTCACCATACCAGGTCCACACCACCAGCATCACGGTCCTCACCATACCAGGTCCACACCACCAGCATCATGGTCCTCACCATACCAGGTCCACACTATAAGCATCATGGTCCTCACCATACCAGGTACACACCACCACCAGCATCACGGTCCTCACCATACCAGGATCATACTACCAGCATCATTGTCCTCATCATACTAGGTCCACACCACCATCATCACGGTCCTCACTATACCAGGTCCACACCACCAGCATCAAGGTCCTCACCATACCACCACCAGCATCAGGGTCCTCACCATACAAGGTCCACACCACCTGCATCACGGTCCTCACCATACCAGGCCCACACCACCTGCTTCACAGTCCTCACCATACCAGGTCCACACTATAAGCATCATGGCCCTCGCCATACAAAGTCAACACAACCAGCATCATGGTATCATCATACCAGGTCCACACCACCAGCATCATGGTATCATCATACCAGGTCCACACCACCAGCATCACGGTCCTCACCATACCAGAGCCACACCATCTGCTTCACGGTCCTTACCATACCAGGTCCAAACTATAAGCATCACGGTCCTTACCATACCAGGTCCACACAACCACCAGCATCATGGTCCTCACCATCAACATCATGGTCCTCACCATACCAGATCCAACAACCACCAGCATCATGGTCCTCACCATCAACAACATGGTCCTCACCATACCAGATCTACACCACCAGCAGCATCACGGTCCTCACCATACCAGGTCCACACAACCAACATCATGGTCCTCACCATTCCAAGTCCACACGATCAGCATCACGGTCCTCCCCATACCACGTCTATACCACCAGCATCATGGTCCTCACCATACCAGGTCCACACCACCAACATCATGGTCCTCACCATACCAGGTCTATACCACCAGCATCACGGTCCTCACCATACCAGGTCTACACCACCAGCATCACGGTCCTCACCATACCAGGTCTACACCACCAACATCATGGTCCTCACCATACCAGGTCCACACCACCACGAGCATCATGGTCCTCACCATACCAGGTCCACACCACCTTTTTCACGGTCCTCACCATACCAGGTCCACATCACCACCAGCATCATGGTCCTCACCATACCTGGTCCACCCCACCACCTGCATCATGGTCCTCACCATACCAGCTCCACACCACCAGCATCACGGTCCTCACCATACCAGGTCCACACCACCAGCATCACGGTCCTCACCATACCAGGTCCACACCACCAGCATCATGGTCCTCACCATACCAGGTCCACACCACCACCAGCATCATGGTCCTCACCATGCCAGGTCCACACCATCTGCATCATGGCCCTCGCTATACAAGGTCCACACCACCAGCATCATGGTCCTCACCATACCAGGTCCACACCACCAGCATCATGGTCCTCACCATAGCAGATCCACATCACCAGCATCATGGTCCTCAATATACCAGGTCCACACAACCAGCATCATGGTCCTCACTATACCAGATCCACACCACCAGCATCATGGTCCTCACCATACCAGGTCCACACAACCAGCATCATGGTCCTCACCATACCAGGTCCACACCACCAGCATCATGGTCCTCACCATACCAGGTCCACACCACCAGCATCATGGTCCTCACCATACCAGGTCCACACCACCAGCATCATGGTCCTCACGATACCAGGTCCACACCACCAGCATCATAGTCCTCACCATACCAGGTCCACACCACCAGCATCATGGTCCTCACCATACCAGGTCCACACCACCAGCATCATGGTCCTCACCATACCAGGTCCACACCACCAGCATCATGGTCCTCACCATACCAGGTCCACACCACCAGCATCATGGTCGCCTCCATACCAGGTCCACACCACCTCCATCATGGTCCTCACCATACCAGGTCCACACCACCAGCATCACGGTCCTCACCATATCAGGTCCACATCACCAGCATCATGGTCCTCACGATACCAGGTCCACACCACCAGCATCATGGTCGCCTCCATACCAGGTCCACACCACCAGCATCACGGTCCTCATTATACCAGGTCCACACCACCAGCATCATAGTCCTCACCATACCAGGTCCACACCACCACCAGCATCATGGTCCTCACCATACCAGGTCCACACCACCAGCATCATGGTCCTCACCGTAACAGGTCCACACCACCAGCATCACGGTCCTCACCATACCAGGTCCACACCACCAGCATCACGGTCCTTCTCATACCAGGTCCACACCACCAGCATCATAGTCCTCACCATACCAGGTCCACACCACCACCAGCATCATGGTCCTCACCATACCAGGTCCACACCACCAGCATCACGGTCCTTCTCATACCAGGTCCACACCACCAGCATCACGGTCATCACCATACCAGGTCCACAATACCAGCATCAAGGTCCACACCATACCAGGTAGACACCACCACCTGCATCATGGTCCTCACCATACCAGGTCCACACCACCCCCTGCATCATGGTCTTCATTATACCAGGACCACACCACCACTAGCATCACGGTCCTCACCATACCAGGTCCACAACATGACCAACATCATGGTCCTCACCATACCAGGTCCACACCACCACCTGCATCATGGTCCTCAGCATACCAGGTCCACACCACCACCAGCATTATGGTCCTCACCATACCAGGTCCACACCACCACCTGCATCATGGTCCTCAGCATACCAGGTCCACACCACCACCAGCATCATGGTCCTCACCATACCAGGTCCACACCACCACCAGCATCATGGTCCTCACCATACCAGGTCCACACCACCACCAGCATCATAGTCCTCAATATACCAGGTCCACACCACCAGCATCATGGTCCTCACCATACCAGGTCCACACCACCACCTGCATCATGGTCCTCACCATACCAGGTCCACACCACCACCAGCATCATGGTCCTCACCATACCAGGTCCACACCACCAGCATCATGGTCCTCACCAAACCAGGTCCACACCACCAGCATCATGGTCCTCACCATAACAGGTCCACACCACCTGCATCACGGTCCTCACCATACCAGGTTCACACCACCAGCATCATGGTCCTCACAATACCAGGTCCACACCATCAGCATCACGTTCCTCACCACACCAGGCCCACACCACCACCAGCATCATGGTCCTTACCATACCAGGTTCACACATCCACCTGCATCATGGTCTTCCCCATACCAGGTTCACACCACCACCAGCATCACGGTCCTCACCATACCAAGTCCACACCACCAGCATCATTGTCCTCACCATACCAGGTCCACACCACCAGCATCATGGTCCTCACCATACCAGGTCCACACCACCCGCTGCATCATGGTCTTCATTTTACCAGGACCACACCACCACTAGCATCACGGTCCTCACCATACCAGGTCCACAACATCACCAACATCATGGTCCTCACCATACCAGGTCCGCACCACCACCTGCATCATGGTCCTCAGCATACAAGGTCCACACCACTACCAGCATCATGGTCCTCACCATACCAGGTCCACACCACCAGCATCATGGTCCTCACCATACCAGGTCCACACCACCACCTGCATCATGGTCCTCACCATACCAGTTCCACACCACCAGCATCATGGTCCTCACCATACCAGGTCCACACCACCAGCATCACGGTCCTCACCATACCAGGTCCACACCACCAGCACCATGGTCCTCACCATACCAGGTCAAAACCTCCAGCATCATGGTCCTCACCATACCAGGTCCACACCACCAGCATCATGGTCCTCACCATACCAGGTCCACACCACCACCAGCATCACGGTCCTCACCATACCAGGTCCACACCACCACCAGCATCATGGTCCTCACCATACCAGGTTCACACTTCCAGCATCATGGTCCTCATCATACCAGGTACACACCACCAGCATCATGGTCCTCATTATACCAGGTCCATACCACCACCACAATGGTCCTTTCCACACCAGGTCCACACAACCAGCAACATGGTCCTCACCATACGAGGTTCACACCACCATCTGCACCATGGTCCTCATCATACCAGGTTCATACTACCAGCATCACGGTCCTCACCATACCAGGTCCACACCACCAGCACCATGGTCCTCACCATACCAGGTCAAAACCTCCAGCATCATGGTCCTCACCATACCAGGTCCACACCCCCAGCATCATGGTCCTCACCATACCAGGTCCACACCACCACCAGCATCACGGTCCTCACCATACCAGGTCCACACCACCACCAGCATCATGGTCCTCACCATACCAGGTTCACACTTCCAGCATCATGGTCCTCATCATACCAGGTACACACCACCAGCATCATGGTCCTCATTATACCAGGTCCATACCACCACCACAATGGTCCTTTCCACACCAGGTCCACACAACCAGCAACATGGTCCTCACCATACGAGGTTCACACCACCATCTGCACCATGGTCCTCATCATACCAGGTTCATACTACCAGCATCACGGTCCTCACCATACCAGGTCCACACCACCACCAGCATCACGGTCCTCACCATACCAGGTTCATACTACCAGCATCACGGTCCTCACTATACCAGGACCACACCACCAGCATCACGGTCCTCACCATACCAGGTCCATACCACCACCAGCGTCATGGTCCTCACCATCAACATCATGGTCCTCACCATACCAGGTCCACACTACCACCATCATCATGGTCCTCACCATACCAGGTCCACACCACCACCAGCATCATGGTCTTCACCATACCAGGTCCACACCACCACCAGCATCACGGTCCTCACCATACCAGGTCCACACCACCAGCATCATGGTCCTCACCATACCAGGTCCACACCACCACCATCATCATGGTCCTTACCATACCAGGTCCACACCACCACCATCATGGTCCTCACCATACCAGGTCCACACCACCACCAGCATCATGGTCCTCACCATACCAGGTCCACACCACCACGAGTATCATGGTCCTTACCATACCAGGTCCACACCACCAGGATCATGGTCCTCACCGTTCCAGGTCCACACCACCAGCATCATGGTCCTCACCATACCAGGTCCACACCACCAGCATCATGGTCCTTCTCATACCAGGTCCACACCACCAGCATCACGGTCCTCACCATACCAGGTCGACACCACCACCAGCATCATGGTCCTTACCATTCCAGGTTAACACCACCACCTGCATCATGGTCCTCACTATACCAGGACCACACCACCACTAGCATCATGGTCCTCACCATACCAGGTCCACAACACCACCAGCATCATGGTCCTCACCATACCAGGTCCACACCACCTGCTTCACGGTCCTCACCTTTCAAGGTCCACACCACCTGTATCACGGTCCTCATTATACCAGCTCCACACCTCCACCTGCATCATGGTCCTCACTATAACAGGTCCACACCACCTGCATCACGGTCCTCACCTTTCAAGGTCCACACCACCTGTATCACGGTCCTCACTATACCAGGTCCACGCCACCTGCTTCCCGGTCCTCACCATATCAGGTCCACACCATCAACATCACGTTCCTCACCATACCAAGCCCACACCACCACCAGCATCATGGTCCTTACCATACCAGGTTCACACATCCACCTCCATCATGGTCTTCACCATACCAGGTTTACACCACCACCAGCATCACGGTGCTCAACATACCAAGTCCACACCACCAGCATCATGGTCCTCACCATACCAGGTCCACACCACCAGCATCATGGTCCTCACCATACCAGGTCCACACCACCACCTGCATCACGGTCCTCACCATACCAGGTCCACACCACCACCAGCATCATGGTCCTTACCATACCAGGTTAACACCACCACCTGCATCATGGTCCTCACTATACCAGGACCACACCACCACTAGCATCATGGTCCTCACCATACCAGGTCCACAACACCACCAGCATCATGGTCCTCACCATACCAGGTCCACACCACCTGCTTCACGGTCCTCACCTTTCAAGGTCCACACCACCTGTATCACGGTCCTCATTATACCAGCTCCACACCTCCACCTGCATCATGGTCCTCACTATAACAGGTCCACACCACCTACATCACGGTCCTCACCTTTCAAGGTCCACACCACCTGTATCACGGTCCTCACTATACCAGGTCCACGCCACCTGCTTCCCGGTCCTCACCATATCAGGTCCACACCATCAACATCACGTTCCTCACCATACCAAGCCCACACCACCACCAGCATCATGGTCCTTACCATACCAGGTTCACACATCCACCTCCATCATGGTCTTCACCATACCAGGTTTACACCACCACCAGCATCACGGTGCTCAACATACCAAGTCCACACCACCAGCATCATGGTCCTCACCATACCAGGTCCACACCACCAGCATCATGGTCCTCACCATACCAGGTCCACACCACCACCTGCATCACGGTCCTCACCATACCAGGTCCACACCACCACCAGCATCATGGTCCTGCCCATACCAGGTCCACCCCACCACTTGCATTATGGTCCTCACCATACCAGGTCCACACCACCACCAGCATCATGGTCCTCACCATACCAGGTCCACACCACCACCAGCATCATGGTCCTCACCATACCAGGTCCACACCACCACCAGCATCATGGACCTCACCATACCAGATCCACCCCACCACTTGCATTATGGTCCTCACCATGCCAGGTCCACACTACCTGCATCATGGTCCTCACTGTGGGGGAAAACCTGACTCTAATAACTAATAATTAAATATATACTTCGATAGCTATGAAGGACCACCACTTTTGGAGAAAAAGTGGAAAACAAAATAAAGCAATGGAAAAACTGATCCCTAGAACTATAGTGTCCTATGAATCTTAGTAAAACTGTATTTCTGATTGTTACGAACCCGGATCCAGCGTCCGAGCATGGAGTAGTAACGACCACGCCATCTGTGGGTCAGCTCCCGAAACCCCCGCCAAACGTACGACGACACCTGGTGAGGACGGCGAATACCGGCCACAAGGGCCAGTTTCCAGTCCCGTTCAGCATTCTACACCGCCGCTGCTGACCTCTGGTGAGGTGGTGCTCAGACTACAACGCCATCTATGAAGTGGATGTGTCAGGCGTTTGTGTCTGAGCCTGTAAGTGAGGTGTTTTAGTGTCCCTGTTATTGATGACGTGTCTGCTTACAGAGTTGACCTGGGACTGCTGTGATGGAAGTTGAGTCAGTCTACCCGAGGCAGCCAGTCTCCATACCTTGTACTTTGCTGCAGCAGTTGTGAAGTCGTCCCCCCGGAAGAACACTGTGGTGTGTTAGTCTGCCAGTGAAGTGGTAGTAAAAGGATTACCCGGGACCGACTGTTGGAGACGATCATCCACTGGGGTATTGAGGACAGGAGGGTGATTTGTGATATCACACGAGACTCCTGTCTAGGGTGTTTACCCTAATATCGTTTGTGGAGTGGCCTGACCAGCGTTGTGGGTCCGGAACCTGCCAGCAGACCGGCTGGATTTGTGGTTGACGGCCTCCACGGCGGTGCCCCCAGTGGACCTGTGTTTTGGCTGACCTGTGGCCAGGGTAGGCTCAGCATTCTCAGAGGACACGTTGTGAGGCCACGAAGAAAGCACTGAGGACTCAGCACCTAGCTTCTGGATCCAGAGTCTTCAGCAGAAGACTACAGTTTATTTCCCCTTGTATAGTGTTAATACCCCTCCCCCTTGTGTAATCTTTTATTTTATATATTTAATTGGTGATGGTGATAATTATAATATTAAGTTCTTAACTTTCTTTCCCTACTCCCTTTAAGTTACTTGCGTCACGGATCACATCCCTTGATAGCCACTACTGGCTTGGGAACGGATATATATCTTCCTCTAACAACATCAGAGTAAGAACCCCGTTGCGTCCCGAGAGGGCCGTAACACTGATATAAATGGAGTTAAATTATCTTACACAAAATTGAGGGGTTACATACTAAAAGATTATTACATCCCTAGCATTATTCTGGTGCTGGTTCTTCACCAGAGTAAATAAAATATGAAAGTAAATAAGATTGAATATATAATATTAATTGGAGGTAAATGTTCCACAATATACTATTGAAATGTTGAACAGCACCAAAATCAATGGGTTAATGTAATTGATCTCTTTGATAGATCACTACTGTAACTAGAGAGTTATTGCTACAGATAAAAAAGGGACAGCTTAGCTGTAAATCTAGTGAGGTGTAATCAGTTGCTACGCTCCACCGACGATGTGTTGCATAGGGTAAATTGTTGCACGGAATGGTGAGAAGCCTAGCACCACGGTTGGCGTCGCCTTGGTACTGAAAGGCAATTACATTGTATAAATCTTCTACATAATAACTACAAATAAATCCTAAATCATGAGGATAACTTGGAAATTTCAGCCAATATCTGTGCAATTTATATTCAAGCACTGTAAATTTCTTCTTCTTCTTCTTCTTGAGAATAGGTGCAGTTTGCATGAAGGGGTAACCCTTCCGATGACTGCACCAGGACAGATGTAAGGAGACGCGTTGATGGTGAGGAGAAGAAAGTTAAAATCGGTAGATGTGATGGGCTGTAGAGAGAGGAGTGGCGACGAAAACAGAGGCGAACGTTAGAGGGAGACTCCCCGCACCGGGGGGCGGGGAGTCGTGATCACGGCGGCAGCTGATCCAGGCACGGCATAGCCGTGTGCGCAAGATGGGAACTAATACTTCTCCGGAAACTTGCGTATCGGAAAGCGCAAGCAGTACTCTTCCCAAATCACCCACAGGTCGGCGGGCAGCCGGCCATCAGGCAGTACCGTTGGCTGAGACATCCTATCCGGCACCCTATAAACAAACACCTTCTCAGACGATACCCAGATAGTTGACGAGTACCATTTGATCAGAAGCACCCGGGCATCCCGATAAGGGCCCAACTCCGGACCCTCACAGGGCACGACCCCAGCAGACGGGACTAGGCAACCACCAGACCGGGGCAATGAAGGAGGGAGAACAGCAGGGGATGCAGGTGCGGCAGCGACCCCACCACCGGGCACAGGAGCCGAGGCCCCCTGGCGCACATCTTTCCGCAACATCACGACGAGGTCCCGATCATCAGGGACAACCCCCCACTGCAGGGATCCAACAGCAGGTGACACAGGTAGCAACTTCGGAGCCCCGCACAGCACCATCATCCACGGCGGGGGACGCCAGCTGAGCACTATACTCCCCCACCTCCTCCCAAGGCACACCACGAAGGGGAGACACACTCCGAGCCCGCCGCGAACGCTTCGAGACAGGCCGCACCACACCACGCCCAGCAGGCCCCTCCGCAGGCACGGCTACCATCTTTACATCCACACAGGCCACACCCGCACCGTCCAAAGAGTTCACAGAGGCCACATCACCCACACTGTCTACATCATCCACGGAAACAGCCTCAGAACACCGACGTGCACGCTTCTGCAAAGGAATGGAAAGAGCAGAACTACAGTCGTTAACACACACAGGCACGGCAGGCACCTCACCTTGCCGAAGCACCCCCTCCAAAACAGCAGAACCCACGTCCCCGGGAGCCGTTACCACATCCACAGGCGGGGGTGGGACATGAACCTCCACCTGGACACCCTTCACTACACGCAGCGCAGGCGACTCCCCGTCACCCTCACACACCGGCTCAACAACCCCAGGGGCCACAGCAGTCACCTGACATGTCGCACGGGCCAGAGAACTCGCCTCAACAGGCGGAGCAGCAGACAGGCAGTCAGGCGCCTCAGGCACAGCACCCACACCGTCCGAATGCAACAGGGACGGAAAATCCTCCGCACGAAGAACATGCACCCGACCAGTTGCTCCCACGTCACATGCCGCAGCCAGATGACCCTCGTGACCACACCGATAACAGATGCGCGGTTGACCCCGGTACTGGCAGTGGAGCGTGTAACCCAATACGGACATCGACGACGGTACACTACACTTCAGCGACATCGTCAGGGTGCGGGAGCCGTCAAGCATACCAACACAGTGCCTGGCAACGACCTTATTCCATCGAACACTTAACACAGCCCCAAACCGTTCGAAACAGGAGGTTAAAAAGTCGTCCTGAAATTCGAAGGGGGCACCATGCACCGTCACAGACGTCAAGGTGACACTGAGATTCACTACCTTAACGGAGCCAGCAGTATCAGGGAGAGGGTAAACACTCCCCTCACACCGCTCGAGAAACGCCTGAAAGGGGAACTTGACTACAGCATGGTTGCCCTGAAGTAGCTGGATGCCCACCAGGTCCGACAGCTCCATATGCAGCACGTCCACCAGGGCGACACCAACAAATGGATGGTCCACCAGCACCGTAAACGCCAGACCAGCTGACAGCGTCCTCATCATTGGAGGGCGAGACGTCCCCATGGCTAAGCAAACGTCACCCTGTCAGTGGCAAACCACCACCAGCAGGGCAAACAAGCGATCACCCAACGTAAACACTAGCCAGAAGCGGAGAGACCTCAGGAACGTCCAACCTGGCCGGCGGTCACCACGCAACCGTGCTGGACATCACTGGCTGTGGCGCTGCTAAAAATAAAAAAAAAAAATTATATAGAGAAATAATGCAAATAATCATATATTTAGATTGTAAAATTAATCAAGACACGTACGGGATTTGTTTGTTTGTTTTACGGCCTAACGACAACTAGCCTAAATGTTAATTGTGACCACATAATAAAAAAGAGGTAAACCTAGCTGCCGAGCCGCGTGTCCGTTGATGTGGAGACTTGAGCAATTCTTCGTCCTCCAGCTGTTGCTTGATAGGCGTTGACATTGGAATTGCTCATATGCTAGTCGGGGACACGGCTATTGTGCCAGATAACGTGGCACCGCTCTACTGGTCGTTCGAGCGAAATAAATGGGATCACAACGCAGCTATGCTACACGCTGTCAATGGCGTCCACGTCGTGCGCTCTCGTGTCTGGTGTCGCTCTCCCGTCTTCCTCCTCTTCCTTATTGCGCATGCCCGGCTCTCGATAGACATCTCGAGCGTAAATGTATATGTATATATTGCAATTGACTAAGAAAGGAAGAGGTAGTGACAAGTATTAATATCACATTAAATTCTTCTGTGATAAAATAGAATTTCGTGCCACATAAATTGATTTATTAAAGTTGTGCAGCTAATCGAGGAAATTAAAGTAAAATCATTCACATTAAAGTAATTTCCTCTAGAATGTTTAATATCAATTAAATAAGGGAGTTCCAGTAAGTAGTAGTATACTACAAAATTAAACTTATTAGTAAGTAACTATTTTTAGTAAAGGAAATGATAAACTGGATTCTTGTTATAAATCCAACTAAATGTGGAGAGAATTCATGTTACTGCCTGTCGTTCCTCACGTCGTCACTCTGACTAGGAAGAATCTGGCAATATGTCTAAATAAATCATGATAATGATCAAATCTACAAGTTAGTAATTTTAGTAACTACTTGTGGTTAATACAAAGATGTATAAAACTGTTGGTTATTTCCAACACTCACCATTCCAGGTCCACACCACCAGCATCATGGCCCTCACTATACCAGGTCCACACCACCTGCATCAATAATATGTCAGATAGAAATTGTTTCGCATTGGTATTATATTTACTTTATAAATTTCCTCTATAAAAATAAAATGCCATTGCGCATTATGATCGTTTTATATTGAATATTGCATAAATACTTGTGAGATTTCATAAAAAAATATTTTAATGAGCCAGGTTTGGAAGGCTTCGATATTAAAATTATCATTTACATTTTTTTAATAATAATAAAATTATTAACATTGACAAAAACTTACTCCTGAAAAATATTGTCTTTTAAGACTTTTATGTGCTATAAAGTTGTTGAGATTTTCAATACTTAGGGTACCAATCGGTTAAGTTTTCTTTTTCCATCACAAAGAAAATCTTTCTTTCTCCCACATGTTTCATCATTTGCACTGGATGCAGAGCAACCTTCGTGCAAGTCCTGGCTCAGTTCCCCAACGTCCAAACTATTGGACATTGCAAATTTCACTAAATGGTGCGGTATCTTAGTTGCCCCCCTCTAATTATAGAGATTTTAATCTCTAAACATTTGAGTGCCAAGAACTACTCTCGTGCAGGCCCGCGTTCAGTTCCCGACGTTCAAGCTTTTTGGCTATAGTAAATTTCTCTAAATGCCCTGACCAACTGTTTTCGCCCTGTTTTTTCGTATCTCGCCCTGACCAACTGTTTTTGGTTCAATTGTAACCCATCCAGCCGCAGTCTGCTGGATAGAAGGGCAGTGGGCCTGATAAAAATAAAAACATATAAATTGTTAGATCAGCCTCTAAATGAAGCCGTATCTCGCCCTGACCCACTGTTTTTGGCTCAATTGTAACCCATCCAGCCGCAGTCCGCTGGATAGAGGGCCAGTGGGCCTGATAAAAAAAAAAACATATAAATTGTTAGACTAGCTCTTTACATATGCTAGTTGTTTAATTTAGAAACTGCTACTAATGTGATGATGCAAGAGGAGCCAGTACACATCTATGGATCAACCAATAAAAGCAGCAGACTTCTAGATGTTACTACTGCTCAGCTTAGGCCCCCCACTGGATGGGCGGCGGTGCGCAGGAAAAACATAAATTATGACACTAGCTCTCCACATATCCCAGTCTTGGTTTTAATTTAGAAACTGCACTTGCGGTCTTTCCCGTGCCCCATTGTTGATGTGTGACAATGACCATTAAATTTTTCAAAACTAGCTCATTAAGATTGCGAAAACTTGCTTTAGCTAAATAAATTGTGTAGGTTCTGACTCTGAGGCCCATTATGCATCGCTGCAGCCCTTTCCGCTATTGCCCGCAAGATGGGAATAAGGGATGCATCAATAAATGAATTAAAACTAACATTCAATTATATATTCTCAAACTTATGCAAAAAAAAAACTTAATCACATTTGCAAACTTGCACAAATTAATTTTGGCAATTTCGTTTACCCATTTTTTTGTTTGTTTTCTTGCTGGAGCCAAAATGAATTGTTGGGCTCATTGCCAGACTCCATTACTCGCCGTGGTAACCCTTCCCACTACCCGCCCCACGAGATGGGTATGGGATTCATAATAAATGAACTAAACTAGCATTCAATTATATTCTCAACAAACTTATGCAAACCCCATACAATTACATTAGCAAGCTAACACAAATTCATTGAGCAAGTTTAACTATTCGCATACTTTGCGTTATTATATAATGGAATACGAAAAGAAAATTCGCAGAATTCAGAGATAACACCATTAATGGAGTCCAAGAAATACCGAAGTACTTCATTCATAATGATGAGCTACCATTAATCTTAGCAAAGTAACCAAAACATTTGCTTACTGTAGGTGAAGGATGCACATGACTCTCCGGTTAGGCGGTTGCGGAGTGAGACCTGCAACTGCGGACTGGCCATAGATGTAAAAGTGCCTTGCATAGAGACCGTTGCATGCCTCTTGTTGAATCACTTGGGGTGCATATATGTGTGTATGTATGTAGCAGTGACAATCGCGTAACGAGCTTTCAAGAGATTGTCAGCTAAACAATATGTAGGGTTTAGTTTCCAAACCAATTATGCGGCTCTCGAACCCTTTTCCCCGCTACATGCGGGAGATCCCTATTATACAACATCCCCAAGACCATTTCATAAGAGTTAGTGCTGCACCCCTCCAGGTAATTTCATCAAATTAAAGACAATTTCTACCAATTTTACCTAAATTTTGTTGTGTATGGCACAACCAAAAGCCCAATTTCCCAAAGCTTAAAAAAAATAGCCCAAGCTAAATTTATTTAAATTTACTCCAGTTTAAAGACAAGTCCACCAAAAGTTATCTCCAATTATAAACAAAAAACTAAAACTGAATTTAAATGTAACTAATCAGGGGCTACACACAAGGGGCATAACTGGCAATCCCCTCACAG
Source organism: Procambarus clarkii (assembly GCF_040958095.1). NCBI lineage: Eukaryota > Metazoa > Arthropoda > Malacostraca > Decapoda > Cambaridae > Procambarus > Procambarus clarkii. Next base: position 3,074,366 of record NW_027189128.1, on the reverse strand, counting down.
TGTTCAAGAGAGAACTGGATAAGCACCTTCAAAGGATACCTGATCAACCAGGCTGTGACTCATACGTCAGGCTGCGAGCAGCCGCGTCCAACAGCCTGGTTGATCAGTCCGGCAACCAGGAGGCCTGGTTGACGACCAGGCCGAGGGGACGCTAAGCCCAGAAAGCACCTCAAGGTAACCTCAAGGTAATCATATGAGAATTATGATTCCCCCCCCCCCCCCCCAGAAATAGGCCTGATTTGTTCAAGCCAAAGCCCAATTCACCCGAGTTTTCTCTATCTCATCTAAAAATAACGTTCATTTCCAATGCCCAGTATCCAGCCACCACATATTCCCCATTCCCAAGACCATTTCATAGTGTTAGTGCTGTGGCCATCTACCTAATTTCATCCCAACTAATGACAATTCCCTATTAAATATAGGGAAAAATATGTCAAATCATATCACAGCCAAAGCCCATTTCACCCAAGTTTCACCTATCCCATACAAATTTAATGTGCATTTTCAATATCCAATATCCAGTTGCCCCATGTCATGCCCTATTCCCAAGACTATTTCATAGTAATAGCGCACTGTCCTTCCAGCTATTTCCAAATATCGAGATGTGCTTATATATCATCACTCCTAGGAAACCATTCCTATCCTATTGCAGCCAAGGCCAAATTTAGCCATATGTATCCCAATTTACGCCAATTTCCACCTAATTTATGACAATTTATCCCAATTTAATCCAATTTCCACCTAATTTTGCCCCATTTTATCCTAATTTAATCCAATTTCCACCTAATTTTGCCCCATTTTATCCTAATTTAATCCAATTTCCACTAAATTTACCCGAGTTTGTCCGTTTCATAGCGTAACCAAAGCCTAATTTGACCAAGTTTCACCTATCCCATATAAATTTAATGAGCATTTTCAATATCTAATATCCAGGTGTCCTATGTCACGCTCTATTCCCAAGACCATTTCATAGTAATAGCGCAGTGTCCATCCAGCTATTTCCATATATCCAGATGTGTTTATATATCTTCAATCCTACGAAACCAGACCTAACCTAACACACAGCTAAGGCCAAATTTATCCCAATTTAATCCAATTTCCACCTAATTTGATCCAATTCCCGCCAAATTTACCCGAGTTTACCATTTCATAGCACAACCAAAGCCCCAATTTGACCAAGTTTCACCTATCTCAATTAAATTTAATGTGCATCTTCAATATCTGGTCGCCGAAAGTGATGTTTTTGCATCAACCCAACCGCCCTTGCCCATACCTCTGATACCAAGATCTTGGTTCCATATATGGTATCTTATTCTTGGGACACAGCCAACCCATCCCAACCTAACCTCTATTAACTATTAGTTTTATGGCCATTTTTCTCTACATCAGTTCAAACACAACCCAACCTCATATAAATGGATTTGAACTCCATTTGTTCACATGTTCTTAGCAAACATGATAAGATTCGCCATATCTCTATCACTAAATAATCAAATTTTCCTTAACCTAGCCTATAACCCCCCCCCCCCCCCTCCAATTGGGACAAATTTGTGTTAAATTTGGGTCATATTAGGCTAATGTGAAAATATATTCCTACTTTAATTCTTTAACATCCATAATTAGCCAGAATTTCGTATGATGAGGACCGTGATGCTGGTGGTGTGGAAATGGTAAGGTGAGGACCATGATGCTGGTGGTGTGGACCTGGTATGGTGAGGACCATGATGCTGGTGGGGTGGACCTGGTATGGCGAGGACCATGATGCTGGTGGTGGTGTGGACCTGGTATGGTGAGGACCATGATGCTGGTGGTGGTGTGGACCTGGTATGGTGAGGACCATGATGCAGGTGGTGGTGTGGACCTGGTATGGTGAGGACCGTGATGCTGGTGGTGTGGACCTGGTATGGTGAGGACCATGATGCTGGTGGTGTGGACCTGGTATGGTGAGGACCATGATGCTGGTGGTGGTGTGGACCTGGTATGGTGAGGACCATGATGCTGGTGGTGTGGACCTGGTATGGTGAGGACCATGATGCTCGTGGTGGTGTGGACCTGGTATGGTGAGGACCATGATGCTGGTTGTGTGGACCTGGTATGGTGAGGATCATGATGCTCGTGGTGGTGTGGACCTGGTATGGTGAGGACCATGATGCTCGTGGTGGTGTGGACCTGGTATGGTGAGGACCATGATGCTGGTGATGTGGACCTGGTGTTGTGAAGACCATGATGCTGGTGGTGTGGTCCTGGTATGGTGAGGACCATGATGCTGGTGGTGTGGACCTGGTATGGTGAGGACCATGATGCTGGTGGTGTGGACCTGGTATGGTGAGGACCATGATGCTGGTGGTGTGGACCTGGTATGGTGAGGACCATGATGCTGGTGGTGGGTCAACAGGCATATGAGCAACCTTTAATCGAAGATTGTCAAAAGGATTTCTTTATATAATTTGGCAAATGCTATCTTTTCTAATATTAGTTTCTCCTTTATATGTTACAAAAATCATTTTTTTCATGTTTAAACGTCAAATTCAAGTACATTACAAATATACATTTTGAATGTTGTTTCATAGTTATAGGAAACAATCCTAAAAAAATTAGTTACACGAAGATATATTAGATTATTATTTCTTTTGATGTAGATTATATTGACTTATATATCACGATTTGTTCCCTTTATATATTAAAAAAATCATATACATATATTAATTTTTATATCATTTTGCAACATACAATAATATTAATTATAAATGTTGTGTCTGAGTTGAGTGAAAGGTGTTAAAAATATTTACTTCGGTGTACAAAACATTTATAAATAAAAATAATAACACTATTTGCTAACTTATATATTTAATAATACGGTTTTTTATGTTAATCACCAATTGGTGAGTACAACTACATGACTGCAACTGAGAGAGTGCAAGTAGGTGAGTAGAACTAGGTTAATAAAATTATATGAGTGTAACTAAGGGAGTACAGCTAGGTGAATACAACTACATGACTACAACTAGTCGGAGTACATGTAGGTTAGTACAACTTGGGCACTACTAGGTGAATACATGTGGGTGAGTATAATTACACAAGCTATGGAGGAGTAATTGCAAGTAGGTGAGAACCACTAGAGAAGTAAAAGTAGGTGAAAACATCTAGCGAATTAAAAGTAGGTGAAAACAACTAGCTTAGTTCAACTAGGTGAATACTTCAAGTGAAGTGAAGTAGAGTAGTATTGGTAGGTGAGTACAGTTAGGTGAGTATACAGTTAGGTGAGTACAGTTAAATGAGTATATAGTTAGGTGAGTACAGTTAGGTGAGTAGAGCTAGGTGAATACAGCTAATTAAGTTGGTACAATTTGGTGAGTACAATTAGATGAGTGCATCTAGGTGAGTACAACCAGGTGAGCAAATCTGAGTACATCTAGGTGTGTATGTGTACTCATCTATTTGTACTCACCTGTTTGTGCTTGTTGGAGTTAAGGTCTGGCTCTGTGGTCCTGCCTCTCAACTGGTGTACAGGTTCCTGTGCCTACTGGGCTCTATCATATCTACACTTGAAACTGTGTATGGAGTCAGCCTCCACCACATCACTGCCTAATGCATTCCATTTGTCATCCACTCTCACACGAAAAAAAATTCTTTCTAACGTCTCTATGGCTCATTTGGGCACTCAGTTTCCACCTGTGTCCCCTAGTGCGTGTACCCCTTGTGTTAAATAACCTGTCTTTATTTACCCTGTCAATTCCTCTGAGAATCTTGAATGTGGTGATCATATCCCCCCTAACTCTTCTGTCTTCTAGCAATGTGAGGTTTAATTCTCGTAGTCTCTCCTCGTAGCTCATACCTCTCAGTCGGGGTACTAGTCTGGCGGCAAACCTTTGAACTTTTTCCAGTTTAGTCTTATGCTTGACTAAATACCGACTCCATGCTGGGGCTGCATACTCCAGGATTGGTCTGACATAGGTGGTATACAAAATTCTGAATGATTCCTTGCACAAGTGTCTAAATGCCGTTCTTATGTTAGCCAACCTGACATTTGCTGCTGATGTTATCCTCTTGATATGGGCTTCAGGGGACAGGTCTGGCGTGATATCAACCCCCAGGTCTTTCTCTCCCTCTGACTTTTCAAGAATTACATCTCCCAAATGATACCTTGTAACTGGCCTCCAGCTCCCTACACCAATCTTCATTACATTACATTTGCTTGGGTTAACCTCTAACAACCATTTGTTCGACCATTTTTTTAGTTTGTCTAGGTCTTCTTGAAGCCTCAAGCAGACCTCTTCTGTCTTAATCCTTCTCATAATTTTGGCGTCGTCAGCAAACATTGAGAGGAATGAGTCTCTACCCTCTGGGTAGAGACGTATATCAGAAACAGAAACCTTTACGTATATCAGAAACAGGATAGGACCGAGTACAGAGCCCTATTGGACTATACTGGTGACGTCACGCCAATCGGAGGTCTCACCCCTCACTGTAACTCTTTGCTTCCTATTGCTTAGGTATTCCCTTATCCACTGGAGCACTTTACCAGTTACTCCTGCCTATCTCTTCAGCTTATGTACCAGCCTCTTATGGGGGACTGTATCAAAGGCTTTCCGACAGTCCAAAAAAATGCAGTCCGCCCAGTCTTCTCTTTCTTGTTTAATCTTTGTTACCTGATTGTATAATTCTATTAAGCCAGAAAGGTAAGATTTACCCTCCCTGAACCCACGTTTGCAATTTGTCACGAAGTCCCTTCTCTTCACATGTGTTACTACATTTTTTCTCACGATCCACTCCATCACTTTGCATGGTATCCAAGTTAAGGACACTGGCCTGTAGTTCAGTGCCTCTTGTCTGTCACCCTTTTTTGTATATTGGGACCACGTTAGCCGCCTTCCATATTTCTGGTAGGTCTCCCGTCTCCAGTGGCCTACTATTCACTATTGAGAGTGGCAAACAGAGTGCCTCTGCACTCTCTTTCAATACCCATGGTGAGATCCCGTTTGGACCAACAGCCTTTCTCACATCCAGATCCAACAGGTGTCTCTTGACCTCATCTCTCGTAAATTCGAACCCTTCATAGGCCGCCTGGTTTACTGCCCCCTCTCCTAGCGCAGTGACCTCACCAAGTTCTATTGTGAAGACCTCCTGGAACCCTCTTGTTGAGTTCTTCACACACCTCTTTGTCATTCTCTGTATACCTGCCCTCGCCTGTTCTAAGTTTCATTACCTGTTCTTTCACTGTTGTTTTCCTCCTGTTGTTACTGTGGAGTAGCTTTGGATCGGTCTTGGCTTTGCTTGCTATATCATTTTCATAATTTTTCTCTGCTTCCCTTCTCACCCTGACATACTCATTCCAGGTTCTCTGGTATCTCTCTCAGCTTTCTGGTGTTCTGTTATTTCGGAAGTTCCTAAACGCCCTTTTGTTCAGTTCCTTTGCTTCCATACATGCCCTGTTAAACCAAGGATTCTTCTTTTGCTTTTCGGATTTTTCCCTTTGGGCCAGGATAAACCTGTTTACTGCCTCCGGCACTTTTGGGTGACATAGTCCATCATGTCATGTACAGACATAGCTCTGAGGTCTGTGTCCCATGGTATATCCCTTTGGAAACTTCTCATCCCTGCATAATTCTCCTTTCGGTACGCCAGCCTTTTGTTTTCTAGTTCTTTTTTGGGGGAGATAAGTCCTAGTTCTACCAAGTGCTCAAAGATCAATACACTGTGATCACTCATTCCCAAGGGGGCTTCCATATGAACTTCCTTTATATCCCACTTATTGAGGGTAAATATCATAACAAGCATAGCAGGTTCATCCTCTTCTGTCATTCTTGTCGGTCCCTTGATGTGTTGACTTAGAAAGTTTCTTGTTGCTACGTCCAGCAGCTTAGCTCTCCATGTATCTGGTCCTCCATGCTGATCTCTGTTCTCCCAATCTATCTTCACGTGGTTGAAGTCCCCCATGATTAGTAGTCCAGATCCATTCGTACTAGTGAGAGATATGCTACGGGAGAGGAACTATTTGTTCCGGATAGCGAATCTTTAACAACAACATAGTGAGACACACTGTTCTTTCTACTATGTTAATGGTGGCCATGTTGTTTCTGTCATATTCCTGTCTGGGACTTCTGTCATTTGATAGTGGGTTATATATGACTGCGACTATAAGGTTTTGTCCTGCAGTTGCAAAGGAACCTGTTATGTAGTCACTGAAACCTTCACAGCCCTGAATAACCATCTCCTCAAAATCCCAGCTTTTTCTTACCAGCAGAGCTACACCACCACCTCCTCTTCCTTCTCCCTCTTTCCTCACAACACAGTAGTCCTGTAGAAACTTTGCATTTGTTATGGTTATCGTTAGCTTTGTTTCTGTGAGTGCTATTATGTCTTGGTTTTCTTCATGTACCCATTCTTCAAGTTCATTTGTTTTATTTGTAATCCCATCTATATTAGTATACGTTGCCTTGAGAATAACTTTCTTCTGTCCCTTCTCATGTTCCCTTCTTGATGAGCGTTCTGCTGATGGGGGAAGCTGTTCCATGGGCGTGAAAATTTATGGGGTGGGTAACAGGGTCTCAGAGGATACTGGAGTGAGGGGTGGGGGGTCAAGTGAAGGGGGGGACAGGGAGGGTATGGGATGAAGGGGGAGGGAGGACAGTGGGGGAAAGGGGGACTTGGTGGGAGTAGAAGAGGGGCAGCAAAGGTGGAGTGGGTGAGGGGGTGGGGCAGGGAAAGGAGGCTGAACATTTGAGTGGGGGCAGGGAGGGCTCGGGGTAGGGGAGGTTTCTATGCAGAGGAGGGTGGTGGAGTTGCCCTCCCCTCTGGTGTTACTGGGTTGCTGGTTGTGGGATCGCCCTCATCCCTGGGGATGTTGTGTTGGGAGCTGTGTTTTCCTGGTTTTCTCCTCTCGCCCTGCGCTTCTTCTTTGCTTCTGCAGCCATGGCTCTCTCCTCCCTTGTCATGTCTCTCTGGAGGAATACTTTTTTTTAATTCTTCCACATATTGCAGGTGGCTCTTCCTTGTTAGAATCTTCTCCTTTGTGGCCTCGTTTGCAAACACTATCTTTAACACACGGTCTCTGTCCTTGTTGAACCAACCCATCCTGAAAACCTTCTCAATTTTATGTTCAGTCCCTTCCATCTCTAGCCTTCTTAGTATTTCATTCGCTGCTTCTCTGTCCTTATCATTCCATTCTGTTCTATTGGAGCCTTCCTGCTCTTTAATACCCACAGCTACCACTGATCTTTTTCTTTCCAGCAGCTGACTAGAGGGCTTTGCTGCTTCCTGTGAGGTGGCTGCTTCCATGGCGACCTCCCTCCCTGTGGACATTACTTCCTTGTTCTATTTTAGCATTTCTGCAAATGTTGCTTGTACTATGGCAGTCCCTTCCAATGTACTATTTTCATCTTCTCTTTGAATGATTATCTGAGCCTCCATCTCAGTATTGTTCTCTTTAAGGGTTTTAATCTCCTCCTTTGCTGCTGTCAACTCGCTTTGCAGGTTGCTTATTGTATTATTCATTTCCTGCATCTCTCTTCTGATATCCTCCAAAAACATTGAAAAAACTTCCTTCATTTGGTCACATTGAATTTTTCCTGTTCCTTGGAAGTCCTCGCTGATATGTTTGTCCCTGTTCTTTCTATGTCTTGATAGGGTTTGTCAGAAGGGGAGAGAGAGAGAGAGAGAGAGAGAGAGAGAGAGAGAGAGGGAGAGAGAGAGAGAGAGAGAGAGAGAGAGAGAGAGAGAGAGAGAGAGAGAGAGAGAGAGAGAGAGAGAGAGAGAGAGAGAGAGAGAGAGAGAGAGAGAGAGAGAGAGAGAGAGAGAGAGAGAGAGAGAGAGAGAGAGAGAGAGAGAGAGAGAGAGAGAGAGAGAGAGAGAGAGAGAGAGAGAGAGAGAGAGAGAGAGAGAGAGGAGAGAGAGAGAGAGAGAGAGAGAGAGAGAGAGAGAGAGAGAGAGAGAGAGAGAGAGAGAGAGAGAGAGAGAGAGAGAGAGAGAGAGAGAGAGAGAGAGAGAGAGAGAGAGAGAGAGAGAGAGAGAGAGAGAGAGAGAGAGAGAGAGAGAGAGAGAGAGAGAGAGAGAGAGAGAGAGAGAGAGAGAGAGAGAGAGAGAGAGAGAGAGAGAGAGAGAGAGAGAGAGAGAGAGAGAGAGAGAGAGAGAGAGAGAGAGAGAGAGAGAGAGAGAGAGAGAGAGAGAGGGAGAGAGAGAGAGAGAGGAGAGAGAGAGAGAGAGAGAGAGAGAGAGAGAGAGAGAGAGAGAGAGAGAGGGAGAGAGAGAGAGGAGAGAGAGAGAGAGAGAGAGAGAGAGAGAGAGAGAGAGAGAGAGAGAGAGAGAGAGAGAGAGAGAGAGAGAGAGAGAGAGAGAGAGAGAGAGAGAGAGAGAGAGAGAGAGAGAGAGGAGAGAGAGAGAGAGAGAGAGAGAGAGAGAGAGAGAGAGAGAGAGAGAGAGAGAGAGAGAGAGAGAGAGAGAGAGAGAGAGAGAGAGAGAGAGAGAGAGAGAGAGAGAGAGAGAGAGAGAGAGAGGGAGAGAGAGAGAGAGAGAGAGAGAGAGAGAGAGAGAGAGAGAGAGAGAGAGAGAGAGAGAGAGAGAGAGAGAGAGAGAGAGAGAGTCCCTCCAGTGTTGAATAGTTCATCCCTGTCCACCCGGTCGATTCCCCTGAGGATTTTGTAGGTTGTGATCATGTCCCCCCTTACGCTTCTGTCTTCCAGTGTCGTAAGGTGCATTTCCCGCAGCCTTTCCTCGTAACTCATGCCTTTTAATTCTGGGACTAGTTTAGTGGCATAGCTTTGAACCTTCTCCAGCTTCGTCTTGTGCTTGACAAGGTACGGGCTCCATGCTGGGGGCCCGCATACTCCAGGTTTGGTCTTACATATGTGGTATACAAGATTCTGAATGATTCCTTACACAGGTTCCTGAAGGCTGTTATGATGTTAGCCAGCCTCGCATTTGCCGCATACGTAATTCTTTTTATGTGGGCTTCAGGAGACAGGTTTGGTGTGATATCAACTCCTAGATCTTTCTCTCTATCCTTTTCATTAACTACTTCATCTCCTATTCTGTATCCTGTGTCTGGCCTCCTGTTTCCACCGCCTAGTTTCATTACTTTGCATTTACTCGGGTTGAACTTTAACAGCCATTTGTTGGATTATTCGTTCAGTCTGTCTAGCACATCTTGGAGAGGTACTCGTCAGTGCTTACCAGTATAATAAGAAGAGCAAAGCGTTCCTGTTATGAGAATAGATTCAAAGAAGCAAAAGGAAACATGAAAAGCACATGAAGAGCCATCTCTAACATTCCAGGAGCTAAACAAAATCCACATAACAAGATAAAAATCTTGAAGGATATTATACATATGCAACAGACCTTGAAATAACAAATTAATTTAATAGCTTCTTTTCATCGATTGGTGCTAACCTTGCCCAAAAAAATCCCACAGACCCAGACACATGTTACCACAAATCTTTCAGGTAGCTATCCAAACTCTCTTCTCTTCTCACCGATCAGTACTACAGATGTTGTGTCCATTATTCACTCACTAAAAACAAAGCTGGGAACATTAGTGAAATACCATCGGTGGTATACAAGAGTGCCTCTCATGCCCTTGCACCACCCATAACTTAGCTGTTCAATATATCTCTAGAGTATCTTACCGTCCCTGACATCCTTAAAAAAACAAGAGTAACGCCAGTTCATAAAGGAGGTAACACGGTAGACATAAAAAATTACAGACCCATATCAAATGTACCTTTATTATCCAAAATATTTGAAAAAAGTATTTACAAACAGCTCTACTCCTATCTCGTAAAATTCAATACACTAAGTCCCTGTCAGTTTGGCTTCCGCTCCCAATAGAGTACCAATGATGCAATTGTTAATCTGCTTGACTTGATCTACTCAGCCTTTGACAAAAGTGAGTTTCCGATTGGACTCTTCATTGACCTGAGAAAGGCTATTGATACTGTTTACCATAACTACCTCTTACTTAAACTCCACCATTATGGAATCCGTGGCCTTGCCCTGAACTATATCCGATCCTATCTTAGTGATAGACACCAATGTGTAGCCATCAATGATATAACCTCTCCTACTCTACCACTAACCGTAGAGGTGCCACAAGGCAGCATCCAAGGACCCTTCCTGTTTCTTATATACATCAATGATCTGCCTAATGTCTCTAACATGCTTAAACCTGTTTTGTTTGCTGATGATACTACTCTCATTTACTCTGACCCTGAACCCACTCTTATTAAATAATGTTGTAAACGATGAATTAAAAAAAATCCACTTACGTATGTCAACCAAGAAACTCACACTAAACATAGAAAAGACCTACTACATCTTATTTGGAAGCAAATCAACAAATGCAATTCGGGTTCAGATACATAATGTAAACATTAGCAATAAAAATGATGGAAAGTTCCTTGGCCTATACCTAGACAAGAGACTCATCTTCAGCACCCACATACAACACATAACTAAATAGGTTTCTAAAACTGTTGGTATATTCTCTAAGATTAGATATTATGTACCCTACTCTGCTCTCCTCTCACTCTATTATGCACTTATCTATCCCTATCTTACTTATGGTATCTGTGCTTGGGGATCAACCTCTGCAAACTATCTCAAGCCCATCACCACCCAGCAGAAATCTGCTCTCAGGATAATAACAAACTCTGCTTTCAGACAACACACAGTTCCCCTGTTTAAATACCTAAACATGCTAAACATAAATTCACTCCATACATTCTCTTGTGTCAATTACATTTATAAAACCCTTTTTTTAAGTGCAAACCATGTTCTGAAACTCTTCCTGGACAGATGTAATAGAACACATAATCACCACACCAGACATAAATATATCTTTGATATCCCCAGAGTCAAACTAAATCTGTGTAAACACTCTATGCAAATATAGGGACCTAGACTATGGAACTCACTCCCTAATGAATTGAAAAGCTGTCCAACTTTTGCCTTATTCAAAAATAAAACCAAAAAGTACCTAATTTCATCTTCATAGTCTTCTACCTAGAGCTTTATCGTCGCTCTGTTTCTAGAGCTACCCAATCCCCCATTCTTTGTACCTAAGGCATATTTTTTACCATTGTGATCTTAGATCATCTGATATCAGGGTTATTGTATTGAGTACATATTCTACTGCATTATTTCTTGTAATGATCCTCATATTGTGCTTCAGTGAACCAATGTATAACCCTGAGATGTTTTCCGAATTGTACCTAATAATCCTTGTTCATTATTGTGTATTGTTATTATTGTGTATTATTCTAATCTGCTTTTGTGTCAAAAATTCTTGCAATGTACCTGTAACTTTCTTTCTCTCAATTTTACTGTTATTATTCTACTTAAAATCATCTGTACTTGTAAAGTAAAGCTGTAAAGTACCTGTAAACATTATTTGTCAATTTTACTGTTAGTTCTCTAAAAATTATCTGTTAGTTTAAGGATCTATTGCTCTAAGGTTAGTTTAAGGACTTGCCCGAAACGCTATGCATGCTAGTGACTTTACAAGAATGTAATTTCAACTTAAACTCTATGTTCTCTGTTAACCCCCAATGTACTTTCTTGTATATATATAAATAAATAAATAAATACATAAATAAATAAATAAAAGATTCAGGAACTGAACCCCATAGTTCGTTAACTAAACAAGTGGCAATTTGTTGAAGCTAGTTAAACAATTGTTAATGTTTTATACACATGTGCATACATATACAGACGTTTACATAAATACATATACATATCGATACTCTATTTTATGTCACAAATGATTCAACAAGAGGCTCACAACGGTCACTATACAAGGCACTCTACATCTATGGTGAGTCACACAGTTACTAGTCTTGCTCCACACCCACCCAACTGGGCGGCAGTTTTACAATCATGGGCATGCTTTCCCTACAGTAAACAAATTTTGGATATTTCGCTAAGATTCCCGGCAGTACATCATTATGAATGAAGTACTTAGACATTTCTTGGACTCCGTTGAAGGTGTTATCTCTGAACTCCGCGATTTTTTCACATTCCATTATATAATGACGAAAAGTATTGCGAGTAGTTCCGCTGACAGAGTTTACATTTAGTTAAATCTACATCTGCAGATGTTTCAAACTCCCAGAGGTACTTGTAGCCGAGCTAAGCCTATCAGTGGTAACATCGAGAAGTCTTCTTACCTTATTGGATGACCCATAGACGTGCGGTTCTTCCTGCATAATAGAATAATGATAGATGGAGCAACTGGTGTGAATTTCACTTTGCCTCAGGTCTAAAAGATTTTTTTTATGTTCCCGGAATATTACTGCCCTCAGGCTGCTCAAAGGCAGTCCAAGATGGTAATCAATTCCTTCTTTATGAGCAAACGCTTTGGCTAGCTCATCAGTTTTATCATGCATTCGGAGACCAATATGGAAGAGAGACTAACTAATTAAAAAAAAAATCAGGATACAACATAGTCGCCAGGCAGGTTTGGATGGCCATGATCCAAGGTTGTACTCGCTAGGCAGGTTTGGATCGTCATGATCCAAGGATGTACTCTCTAGGCAGGTTTGGATGGCCACGATGCAAGAATGTACTCGCCAGGCAGGTTTGGATGGTCACGGCACAAAGATGTACTCGCCAGACAGGCTGGGATGATCATGATGCAAAACTGTACTATTTATGGATGGTCATGGTACAAAGAGGAACTTGATTCAAAGAAATGTTCAAATTATCCCAGAAATAAAGACTTTAATAAAATGCATAACTTATTGCATTTTAATGCGTTATGCATTTTCAATTGATATACAAATTTGATTTTAATTGCAATATTTTATCTCTTTTTCTTTTACAGTGAAAACATTGTTAAGAGCAACAGCAGTATCTGATGAGTACAGCAGCTGTAGCAAGACCAAGCGACAGAGCAGTGCCTGAGAACAGCAGCAGCATCACAGGAAGAAGCTGCACATCTATAAGTACTCTACAGCAGCAGCAGCAGTTGTGGCCAGAGCGAAAGATGAGTCACCACCACCACAATGGCCACAGGAAACAACACAACAAGAAAGTCAGGATTAACAGGGCGAGGAAGAGGCAGAGTTTGGTGACGACTTCTGCTGTGTTGCGGCTGTTTATTGTGATGGCTGCTACGGTGTCTCATGTCCACACCCTGGCTCTCCCGGCCCCTGCTGACTCTCTGCCTCCCCCGGCACCGGCTGATACTCTGCCTCTCCCGGTCCCTGCTGACACTCTGGCTCTCCAGGCCCCTGCTGACACTCTGGCTCTCCCGGCCCCTGCTGACACCCTGCCTCTCCCGGTCCCTGCTGACACTCTGGCTCTCCCGGTCCCTGCTGACACTCTGGCTCTCCCGGTCCCTGCTGACACTCTGGCTCTCCAGGCCCCTGCTGACACTCTGGCTCTCCCGGCCCCTGCTGACACCGAGCTTGATAATATGGTGCCTGATGGCACAGTACCTGATGGCATGGTGACTGTTGACATGGTTCCTACTAACACTCTGCCTGTTGGCACGGTGCTTGCTGATATCCTGCCGGTTGAAACTTTATCTACTGACCATCAGCCTGCTAACATGGCACCTGCTGATACTGCATCAACTACTTCAGCACGAGTTGACCAAATACTAATAGATTCAGCATCTGATGACTCATCACCTGCTGACCCATCACCTGCTGATCCATCACCTGCTGACTCATCGCCTGCTGATCCATCATCTGGTGACCCATCACCTGCTGATCCATCACCTGCTGACTCATCGCCTGCTGATCCATCATCTGTTGACCCATCGCCTGCTGATCCATCATCTGGTGACCCATCACCTGCTGATCCATCACCTGCTGACCGGACAACTGCCTACCTGTTTCCATCTACTCTGCCCTCAACTTATCCAACTCGTCAAGGTATGTGTTATCATGTTATGAACAAGGCTGTTCTTCATAATTTAAAATAACAGAGGCTCATTAACGTAGGTGAAATTGCACACCAGATGAGAACAGATTACTTACAAAAGCACATGAGGCATGTTAAGTATGCAAATGAAAGTTTATGATTAAGTAAACAGTCAGCATATGCAAATTGACCAGGAGGCATGTAATGTGTTAAGTTTACATGGGGAATTGAATGTATTAGTTAATTCTTATTTGTGATGGCAGCATTTTGAAATGTTAGTACCTAATTTGGAATAACATACAAATCCTGTTATATGTCTATGTAATAACGTATCAAGAAACTAGGCTAATGTCTTGATATGCTTCATGCATTAGGTTGTAGTTTTTCTTGTGATTCACAGAGATTAGTGTAATAGATCATAAGCAGTTTGTAAGCATAGTTACCATACCTTAAGAGTTATAAAGTAATTGAAGAGAGGTGCCCTATGTCCATATAGCTTTAATTTAATGATCGACAGAGTTGTCATGAAATTTCATACACCAGCTGAAGGTGCAATTCTGCTACATTTCCAGCTGTGGTTTAAAGGGACGGATGTATACCACTGATTTCAGAAATATTATACTTTGTAACGGGTTTTTCGTGGGTGCCAATATACTACATACCTGGAGATGTTTCATTGTTATTAGGTATATATAATACATGCTATGTTACCTGTTATTTTAGCTACACGTGTCTGTTAAAGTATACTTGGCTACACGGAGTGAGAAAGCTAGCAACTTTACTGCCTCCCAAAGTTGAAAGTCAGTTTGTCTATTGATGTAGTAGATATAGAACATGTACTACTGGGCAACTACTCCAACAATTAATTACCCTTTTTGCCTTTAAGTTAAAAAATTGTTTTAGGGTCAAGTATTCAATAAGTGGGTTACAATTTAAGATAAAAATATTTCCACTGTTTTATATAAAGTAATAAAATTTTTATTGTCAATAAAAATTTGAGAAACTGCATAAGTGACAAAAATCTTGTAAACTCTTTCTATAAGTTTCTAATGAGGGAAAGATTTTTTCACATGGTAGGGAGAAATAACAGGTAGAGTAAGCTTTACCATTAAATACTATCAACACAATACAATATCTTGAATTTGGAAATTTTAACACCAGAACGATAGCTAAGTTAATAAAATAAAGTCAACAATTGAATCGCGACAAACACGATTTGTATTATTTGAAATTTAAAGCAGTCTGATCTTTCCACATTTGACACAATTCAATGCTGCACAATAATCACAATTATGAGCACATTAAATTTATTATCAAACTATAAAGAATTATGTTATCAAGATAATTATTAATAAGTTATTAATAGTAATATTATTAATAATTATTTACCATTTACCACTGAATATGTAAATATAGAAAATGTTAAGGAATGGGAGCTTGCTGCTCCAAAATTACATCGGAATTTGACATAGAGTTACTTAGGCCAAAAACTGAACACTATAAATCGTAGCGGCTGGCAAAATGTTCGTACTCTGTTTTCTGTTAGTGGGTCCTCGTGTAGGGTAATTTCAGGTAATTTAGTACATCAGTTTAGAACGTTAGAAACGTATGAGAAAATGGGCTGGAGCAGCGAGCAGCCCTTCGCCTGCATCATATGGATACTTAAATCCCTGTTATTGGGTCGGTATAAGAGGGATTGACTGAACACTTTACCTCTCTCCCTAATATTAACTTGATATACTTATGCAACTACAATGCTCTTCACCTGACAATTTATAATCATTACTGACTATGGCTTGAAGTTTGAGTTAAAGAGGCAGAAAGGGACCTCAGGAATCCTCAAGTTGTGCCTTCGGCCTGTAATCTGACGTTACAGTGATTGTCAGTTAAGTATAACATCTCTATCTCTATGCACATATTATCTGGATCCATTTATTCATGTATAATTATATATTCAGATGATGAGTCATAATAACGTGGCTGAAAAATGTTGACCAAACCACTTACTAGAAATTTAAGCGACGACGACATTTCGGTCCGTCCTGGAACCTTATCAAGTCGATTGTGATGAGACGCGTGAGGCAAGGGCATTAAGTAGGCAAGAGAGAAATGAGAAGATGGAAATCTTAGAGGAAGATAAGAGCAAGGCGAAAGGTACGGAAGGTAAGGTGTAATAATAGGAATAAGAGAGGGATCGTAAGAGAAAGAAAAACAAAGATAAAAGGAAGGGTAGGATTATGTTAGGTCACGTTTGTTAGAAAATGTAGACCATTTGAGTACATACTGTGAAAGGGAAGCGTCAACAACAACAAAGCCAGGACTAGGTTGTGTATCAGAGCCGATTCGACAAGACGGCGTCTGTGTAGAGGTAGGAAAGGTTATTTTAGAGGAAGACCAATGAATAGGATGATTAGGATCTCTAACATGACAGAAGAGAATATTGTTTGTGTCTGCGGACTTAACTCTTCTTTTGTGTTCGTTTTGTCTGTCATTTAGTGTTCGGCCAGTTTCACCAATGTATTGGAGACGACAAAACGAACAGCGAATAGAGTAGACACCAGCAGCATTAGAAGCAGGAGGAGCAGTGTGAACTAGATTGCTACGAAGAGTGTTAGTTTGTCGAAAGACGAGCTTTATGTCAAGAGGACGAAAGGTATTAGTAGGAGTTTTGAGTTCAGAAATGAAGGGAAGGCAGAGCAGTGCTAATTGTGTCGGAAGTAGGTTTAGGATGAAAGAAATTTCGTTTAGCTGGAAAATAGACAGTTGATAAAATAAAACGGGTAACCTAGGCGAGAGAATGATTTGTAGATAAAGGAAATTTCAGAATCAAGAACCTGAAGATCGCTGATGCGTAGAGCGCGGAGGAAGAGAAACAAGAATATTTTTCTGAAGAGGATGATGGTAGGAAAGGAAATGAATGTACTTGAAAATGGTCCAGGCCGGACAGAAACGTCGTCGTCCCTTCAATTTCTAGTGTGTGATTTGGTCAACATAATTATATATTCTTACTCAAATGCTGGCTACATAGTATAACATCAACCAAACACTGGTAGTGATCTGTTCACACTTGTATGTCTACATAACTTTATTGTGCAATTAGGGCAGACCTTAATAATTTAAAATTCAAATCCCAGTGTACTGATGGAAATTCCCTGATGAAATGATAATTAACGTTAAGCAATAAACTCACTTGTAGGTCTCCGATTCTCGTACATTATATATGAGAATGTATAGTCTTCAACACAATAATGCCTGTAACCTCTTCACTTTCAAACTATGTATTATAGTATTGGATTAACCACTCTGAAAAAACTCATTAACTTTGATATTTGGGATTACGGAGCATTTTGGTTTCAAATTTCCATTTACATGATACACATGAGCAATGTAAAAATTTTCC
This sequence comes from Procambarus clarkii, assembly GCF_040958095.1. NCBI lineage: Eukaryota > Metazoa > Arthropoda > Malacostraca > Decapoda > Cambaridae > Procambarus > Procambarus clarkii. The sequence continues at coordinate 3,057,106 of NW_027189128.1, read as the reverse complement.
ATTTGTCCCATTTTACATTCCATGCGGTTGTGATCCATGAGTCTTTCAATTTTTACCGAGTCCTCAGTACTTCAGTTCACACATGAACTTCGTATCGACTGTGCATTCCCTCTCCTCGACGTATACGTCAAGACCAGAGACGCCATCTTTACTACTGACGTCTACACGACACCAACAATCAGCTGTGTGTGTGTGTGTGTGGATGGCCTCAGTGAGTGACTACTGATACAAGAAAAGTGTGATGAACTCATATACACGTAAACCTCTCACCCACTGCAGAAACTGCACCCAGCGCACGAAGAATTGGAGAATATGGTACAAGCCCCAGTAAACTATGGATAAACAAAGAAGTGAACACCTGTATTACGAAGTATCTAAATAAATTGTACAACTCCACCCACACCAGCAGTCGCCCCCACGCAAGTTAGTCAGTAAACTAGCCCGACATTCAAGAAAATAGGCAAGCAGGCAGTCAGGCTGACAGGAAGGCAAGATAATAGGCCGGGAGACAGAAAGGCAGACAGAGGCAAGCGATCTGGAAGGCAGGCCATCAGGAAGGAAGACAGGCTTGCAGAATGGCCAAAAAGCAGGAGGTGAAGCAGAAAGACAATCAGGCTGGTAGGTTTGCAAAATGGCTGGCAAGTTGACAGGATGGCATGGAGTCTGGAAGGCAGGATTGCAAGCAGGCTGGGAGGCATGATTCAGGCGGGAAGGATGAGAGGCAGGTTGGCAGGACAGCAGATTAACTGGCAGGCGAGACATCCTGCAGACTGGCAGGAAGGCTGGCAGATTGGCTGACAGGCTGTGAGGCACACTGATATCATGGCAAGCAGTGTGTCATGACGGCAGGCAGGCTAGTAGTACGGCAGGTAAGCTGGCAGGCAGGCAGGCTGGCAGGAGAGAAGGAAGAACGGCAACAGGCTGGCAGGTCGGAAGACTGGTTGACAGGATGGTTGACAGGACGGCAGTAAGGTTGACAAGATGGCAGGAAAGTTGACAGGATTGCAGGCAATACAGCAGGTAGGCTGACAGGAAGGCATACAGGCTGGTAGGACGTCAGGTAGGAAGCTCAAAGATTGGCGATCAGTCTGTGAGACACGCTGGTATGATGGCAGGCAGGCTAGCAGGATGGTAGGCAGGATGGCAGGACTGCAGGCACACTTGCAGGAGGGTAAACAGGCTTTGATGGTCGACAGAACGGCAGGCAGTGTTGGAAATTTCCAACAGTTATTCTCATCTGTGGGGAAATCTGGCTCCAGTATAATACTAATAAAATGTATAATTTTAAATGTAAAATAATGATAAATTCTAAGATAGGTCGAAGGACCAGAATGAGTAATTAAATGAGAAAATCAGTGACTTATAGATCAATGATTATATAAATAAATTCTATTAATTAAGCAATGACTGTAAATTATATAATTCTAGAGTCAGCCTCCCATGACACATTTTGGGGGGTATTCTATAAGATTAATCTATGTGTAACATATATTATGCAATAATGATAATAATTATAATATGCACACACATAGGTAATGAGTAGAATATGTAATGCAAAATACTACTGCAATGCGAAAATTAATAATGCATAAATGGCAGTATCAGATATATAGATATATGTATATGGACTCTGAATAATAAGGTACTATCTACAATGAAAACTGTTAATGTCTCAGCTGTGACAGGGGACGTAGATGCAATCCACTGTACGCCAGGCTGGAAACAGTTTGAGATAGTGTTACTTAGCACACGTGAGGGTATGGCGGTCACACGCTTCCTCAGGAGTGTTGCACCATGCTGCAATAATGATAATTCCGTAATTTCCACCACAAACTAGTATTTACACACATATAAGTTAATATCTAAATATTTGGAGGGGAAAGAACTGCACTTACATGTTATTTTGGGTACGCCCGCAGAGTGACGACATGGCTACCTATATTTATCATATTTAAGAGTTCTATAAATATTAATAAAAGGTAAAATGCCTGCCGAACTGGTGTCCGTGATTCTGGTAAGCTGCGTCCTCAATCTGGCATCGAAGGATGTTCGGATGCCGGCTGGATGATGTTACGGCCCTCTCGGGACGCAACGGGGTCCTTACTCTGATGTTGTTAGAGGAAGATATATGTATCCGTTCCCGAGCCTGTAGTGGCTATCAAGGGATGAGATCCGTGACGCAAGTAACTTAAAGGGAGTAGGGAAAGAAAGCTAAGAACTTAATATTATAATTAACACCATCACCGTTTAAATATATAAAATTAATGAGTGCACAAGGGGGAGGGGTATTAACACTAAACAAGGGGATTATTCACAATCGTGGTCTTCTGCTAAAGACGCTGGTGCCACACCACTTGGTGCTGAGTCCTTGGTGCTTTCTTCATGGCCTCACGACGTGTCCTCTGAGAATGCCGAGCCTACCCGGGCCACAGGTCAGCCAAAACGTAGGTCCACTGGGGGCACCGTCGTGGAGGCCGTCAACCACACGTCCAGCTGGTCTGCTGGCAGGTACTGAGCCACCAAGGCTGGTACGGCCACTCCACGAACGATATAAGGGGTACGCCCTTGACAGGAGTCTCGTGTGATATCACAAATCACCCTCCTGTCCTCAATACCCCAGTGGATGATCGTCTCCAACAGTCGGTCCCAGGTAAATCCTTTCACTGCCACTCCACTGGCAGGCTAACACACCACAGTGTTCTTCCGGGGGGACGACGTCACAACAGCTGCAGCAAACTTCACAGTATGGAGACTGGCTGCCTCGGGTAGACTGACTCAATCTTCAACACAGCGGTCCCAGGTCGACTCTGTAAACAGACACGTCATCAATGACTGGGACACACTAGAACACCTTACTTACGGGCTCGGGCACAAACACCTGACGTATCCAGTCCATAGATGGCGCTGTCGTCGGAGCACCACCTCACCAGAGGTCAGGAGCGGCGGTGTTGAGCGCTGAACCAGACTGGAAACTGGTCCTCGAGGCCAGTACACGCTGTCCTCACTAGGTGTCGTCGTCCGTTTGGCGGGGGTTTCGGGAGCTGACCCACAGATGGCGTGTTTGTCACTGCTCCAGGCTCGGACGCTGGATCCGGGTTCGTAACAGATGAGCAGATTTTTCGGACCGCTTACGGAACACCATAACACCATGCTTCTTGCTGGTAATGGCGAGAGTCCTCTCTCTCCTCCTTCCCCAAAGTCGCGCATGCACAATAGCTCGCCGTGAGGATTCGAGCATAAATTACATTTATTTATTAACGCTAAATAGGGAAGGGGGCGTGTATGAACACTGTTGATGGTTCAGATAAATTCTCTATGTGGTGATGTTTAATTCTCACAGTGCACGTCAGTTAATGTAGACGGCACAAATAAAACAATACGGGCTTGGTGGTGGAAATGATGTTAGATTATGATATGATTTACTGGAACAGCGATTAAGCTGGGTAAAGAAATTCCAGTAAACTATTGTATACTAAAAGTAAACCTATTACTAAATTATTATTCCTAATAAAGGAAAGTAAATGGTTACATTGGTGTTAGATCTACAGGTATGTGGAAATTTTATCCCACGTGCGTGGCTGACGCAACACTACACAATTCTAGGAGAAATTACATAATGTTCCACTACCTAATACAGTAAATTCTACAATACTAAACTACGTATTAGTAGTGTTAGTCAATTATTACTCTTAATACAGGAAATACATCCTGTTGTATTAAGGATTATTAAATGAATAATAGATGTGTATAAAGCCTAATACAGGAAATACATCCTGTTGTATTAGGGATGAGAATAACTGTTGGAAATTTCCAACATCATCCCTAATACAATAGGATGTAATTCCTGTATACACACACTTCACACTCATTTACTAATCCTTAGTACAATGGGATGTATTTCCTGTACTAAACGAAATAATTAACTAACACTACCAATCCGTAGTTTAGTATCACAGAATTCATTGCATTAGGATGTGGAACATCATGTAATTTCTCCTAGAATTGTGGCAGTGTTGCGTCAGCCACCCACGGAGAATAAATTTCCACATATCTATAGATGTAATAGAAGTCCAACCATTTACTTACCTTTATGAAGGATAATTATTTAGTAATAGGTTTACTTTATTTAGTATACAACAGTTTACTGGAATTCCTTTACCAAGCTTGATAGCTGTTCCAGTAAATAATATTATAATCTAAAATGATTTCCACCTCCAAAGGATTGTCGTTTTATTTGTGCAGTCTACATTAACAGAGTAGCACTACGAGAAAATATATTACTACATGATGCATTTATATATGACGTAAATTTTCGTCATAAACACTTCCTTCCCTATTAAACTTCATATAATTAAATATAACTTATTCTCGGGGCCCCCACTGGGAGCTTTCGTGCATGCGCGTCCCGAGAGGGAAGGGAACTCTCGCCATTTTTGATCAACTGGCAGTACGGTGTTCCGAAGCGGTCCTTACAAATCCCACAATTTAGCAAGCATCCGTACATCATCGGCTTCAGATTGAGGACGCAGCTTACCAGAATCATGGACACCAGTTCGGCAGACATTTTTACCTTTTGTATTATTATTTTAAGCTCTAATAATAATTAATATAGATGCAATGTCGTGATGCTGCAGGTGATAAAATAAACCCCATGTAAGTGCTGTTTCTACCCCTCCAAATATTTAGATATTGCATATATGTGTGTGAATACTAATTTGGAGGGGAAATTATGGTAGTTAATTATTGCAGCCTGGGGCAAAACTACTGAGAAACCGTGTGACTGTCATATACTCACGTGTTCCAAGGATCACTATCTCTAGCTGTTCCCAAACTGTTGTAGAGACTGGACTCCACCTTCGTCTCTCTGTCACAGCTGAGATTTAATCAGTTTTCATTGAAGATAGTACCTTTTAATTATTGAGAGTCAATACATACTATATTGCATTGATTACTTATTAATCTTTATCATGCAGTAGTATTTTTGCATTACAAGTTTTATCATTATCTATGTGTGTACATATTGTCATTATTATTATCATATAATATATGTTGCAAGGAGATTAAACTCATAGAATACCTCCAAGATGTGTCATGGGAAGCTGGTTCTAGATTGTATAGAATTTACTTACTGCAGAATAGAATATTAGAATTTATTACATATAATCATAGAGATCAATAAGTCACTGGTTCTCTCATTTATCAACGCATTCTGGTCCTTCGAGCTATCTTAGAATTATTATTATTTGTATTTAAGAATTATACACTTTATCAGTATTAAACTAAAGCCGGATTTCCCCTCAGGCAGGCTGACATGAGGTCAGGGAAGCTGGCAGACTGGTAAGATGGCAGGCAGGACGGCAGACAAGTTAGCAGACTGGCAGGCTGAATTGCAGCCAGGATGGCAGGACGGAAATTAGGCTAACCTGCTTAATGTCTGTCCTAATATCAGGCTATTTAGCAGGATGGCAGACAGGCTGGCAGGACGACAGGCAGGATGGGAGAACGGCAAACAGGATGGCAGGCAGACATGTAGGTAGGCTGCCAGAACGGCAGACAGGCTGGCAGGCAGGCTGGTAGGATGGTAGGCAGAACAGTAGGTAAGCTGGCAGACAGACTGGTAGGTAGGCCGACAGGAAGGCAGGCTAGCTGACTGGTAGGTTGGGAAAGGTGGGAGGTGGGCAGATAGGAGGCAGCCTTGAGTTAAGATGGTCAGTAACAATAAGTGGTTTATCTGGTTGTGTCTGAGCCTTAAATATGTGATGGAGGAATTGTTAAACAGAGCAGTATGTATGGAGTAGTTTGGAACCCTAAAGACATGTTGCATTTTTATCAGATTAATAATTGCAACTAACTCTAGCAAGCTAGAGTATCAAAACCTTTAGTCAGACCCACCTCTTCAAATGGGCACCTTTAGTCAGACCCACCACTTCCCATGGACACCTTTAGTCACACCCACCTCTTCCCATGGACACCTTTAGTCAGACCCACCACTTCCCATGGGCTCCTTAAGTCAGACCCACCTCTTCCCATGGACACCTTAAGTCAGACCCACCTCTTCCCATGGACACCTTTAGTCAGACCCACCTCTTCCCATGGACACCTTAAGTCAGACCCACCTCTTCCCATGGACCTTTAGTCAGACCCACCTCTTCCCATGGACACCTTAAGTCAGACCCACCTCTTCCCATGGACACCTTTAGTCAGACCCACCTCTTTCCATGGACACCTTTAGTCAGACCCACCACTTCCCATGGACACCTTTAGTCAGACCCACCTCTTCCAATGGACACCTTAAGTCAGACCCACCTCTTCCCATAGACACCTTTAGTCAGACCCACCTCTTCCCATGGACACCTTTAGTCAGACCCACCTCTTCCCATGGACACCTTTAGTCAGACCCACCTCTTCCCATGGACACCTTTAGTCAGACCCACCTCTTCCCATGGACACCTTTAGTCAGACCCACCTCTTCCCATGGACACCTTTAGTCAGACCCACCTCTTCCCATGGACACCTTTAGTCAGACCCACCTCTTCCCATGGACACTTTTAGTCAGACCCACCTCTTCCCATGGGCACCTTTAGTCAGACCCACCTCTTCCCATGAACACCTTTAGTCAGACCCACCTCTTCCCATGAACACCTTTAGTCAGACCCACCTCTTCCCATGGACACCTTTAGTCAGACCCACCTCTTCCCATGGACCTTTAGTCAGACCCACCTCTTCCCATGGACACCTTTAGTCAGACCCACCACTTCCCCTGGACACCTTTAGTCAGACCCACCTCTTCCCATGGACACCAAGGAAGACCTGTGGGAATTTACTTATGAGAGCAATATTTAATAAGTTTAATTTTATATGAATAATTATTTTAAATTTTGGTTAATTATATATTTAATTACATTATAAATTTATTTTATTAAAAGTAGTGGACTGAATCAGTCTGCACAACTGATTCCTTACACACTTGGGGGGGGGGGATTATATTTAAACCATAAATAACTAATCTTAAAAAAATCTGTTAATTAAGTTTAGAATTTGGATTTAAGGCGTTGCTTTGTTATACGGTTTTGCTCTCAGTCTGGACGCCAGCCTGCCTACAATATACATTGCAGTAATGCATAGAAAATTTATTGAATTATTAAATCACGAATTAGGGTGATTTATTATCGGGAATACTTACCCATCAGTGCTGGTTGATCATGCCACATAACCATATCAGGCTGGTAAACTAAGAAGGGCCCCTCTCTATAACTTTATCAGAAATGGAACAAGGCACTTCCCTTATTGTAGAAGAGGTCAATCAGCGGAGTGTACCATAGAGCCTTAATACTCTTCAAAACTCCAGCCCTGCATCAAGTGTACTCACCTAATTGTGCTTGCGGGGGTTGAGCTTTGGCTCTATGGTCCCACCTCTCAACTGTCAATCAACTGATGTACAGATTCCTGAGTGTACTGGGCTCTATCATATCTACGTTTAAAACTCTGTATGGAGTCAGCCTCTACCACATCTACTCTAACACTGAAAAAGTTTTTTTTAACGTCCCTGTGGCTCATTTGGGTACCCAGTTTCCACCTATGTCCCCTTGTTCGCGTACCACCCGTTTTAAAAAGTTTATCTTTATCTACCTTGTTAATCCTCTGAGAATTTTGTAGGTAGTGATCATGTCTCACCTTACTCTTCTGTCTTCTAATGTCGTGAGGTGCATTTCTCTCAGCCGCAGATGTCATTCTTTTGATGTGGGCTTCGGGAGACAGGGTTGGTGTGATATCAACTCCTAGATCCATCTCTCTCTCTGTCCGTTTCATGAAGGACTTCATCTCCCATTCTATATCCTGTGTCTGGCCTCCTGTTTCTACGGCCTAGTTTCATTACCTTACATTTACTCGGGTTGAACTTTAGTAGCCATTTGTTGCACCATTCATGCAGTCTGTCTAGGTCATCTTTTAGTCTCATACTGTCTTCCATCGTCTTAATCCTCTTCATAATATTTGCATCATCAGCAAACGATGAGAGGAATGATTCTATACCTTCTGGGAGATCATTGACATATATAAGAAACAAGTATGGGTCCAAGGACTGAACTCTGCGGGACCCCACTGCTGACGTCTCGCCAATCTGAGACCTCACCCCACACAGTGACTCGCTGTCTTCTGATACTTAGGTACTCGCTTAGAGTGTGTTCCGTTTGGGTTAAGTGTAATATGGCGAGTCTCCTTTCTCAGTCAAGGAGCGCTCTTGCCCATATATATTGTATCACAATCCCAGAGGAGAGGTATTTAAATTTTACTTTCTTTAAAATGATTTCAGCTTTTATTTATTTTGTTAATTTATGCTGAAAACCGTAACCAGACTCTATGAATTAAATATTTATGTATAGACACAAATACGCTCTGTACTCTACATGTTTGTGACGTGGCGGTCACATTTTCTCCACAATGAGTGGAGGAATTATTTACATTTCTTCCTATTGAAGATAAACTTAACTTTAATTTTTTTTATGGTTCAACAGAAACTTTTATGGTTCTACACAGCAACAGAAACTATCTTTTCCTGATGTATATTTAGTTAGGTAAACTATAATAACTATAAGTAAATATTGTGTGGGAAATTTCCCACATTATTCCAGGGAAAAGAAACATGGATCGGAACCCACTGTTTAGGAATGGCCGAACACTTCATTACTCATTTTCAGATTTTTTTATATATTGTTTTAATTTTACTGTGCACTCCTGTGCAGCAATACGTACAGGATGGACGTCCAGTATTGGAGGTCTCTTGGCGACTTCTTCTCCAGCCAACTCCAGTGGTACTAACTTTTACAATGTCTTGAGGCTAGTGGTGCCTTTGCACTTTACTTTTACTATCGTCAAGGTACCCTGGCTGTGTGGGTGAACACAAACAATACAAGCTATAAGCCACTCTGAACGTGCGGCTGTTGCAGTCCATTAGAACAACATCGCCATGGTTGTACGTGAATTCGGTTATAGGGGTTGGTAGCCCCAATGCGATACTCACGCAGAGCAGTTAATTCTTCCTTGTCCAAAATTCATTCGACCGACTGATTACCTGTGACAGGTGTTTATAACTCCGAGGTAAACCATTTTCCCCAACGTTTGAAGGATCTTTACGTTCTTCATCAGTGAGGGAGGCAATAGGGGGTGACAGATCCTCCATACATCAGATAAGATGGACCAACAGGCTCGTGTTGTGAGTTGTCGTCAGAGAGGTAAGTCAGTGGTCGGTTATTGACTCGGGAATTAATTTCTGTGACAACGGATTGGAGTTCATGGAGATCTATTTTCTGGTAGTGCAAAGTGTTTTCCTTAGACAGCGTTTCACTGTCCCTACTATCCTCTCATAGAACACCCGTGCCACAGTGTTCTGGGTGGTAAAATTGCCAGTATCACTGCCATTGATTCAGGGCAGTCTGAACAAGTGGGTGGTGCAAGACCTTCAATAGGCATGCTTCACCATTCACCAAGGTGGACCCGTTATCGGGTACCATCAACTTGGGGCAGGATCTACATACAGCAAACCTGTGGAAGGCCTGGATGAATGATTCAACATTTATTGGGGAGTCACTTCCTGGTGAGCTCCTCGAGTGGTGGCACAAGTATAAATGCCTTAACAGCCTTAATGTAAGCCTTATCAGGGACTTTATCCCTGGTGCCTGTTAGGATAATAGCTCCTGTGATGTCTACCACAGTGGTCTCAAAAGGATGAAGGTGCAGTTCTCGGTCCCTTGGATGTGGTGGAGGTCCAGGGAAAGGACACACCGAGCATCGCACCTCAGGCAAACAGGATTTAAGAATTGCAAGATTTAAGAATTGGGTTAACAGTTTGGGAACCTTAGGGAAGCCAGTGCCCTATGATAGACTGCGCAGTGGTCGTGAAAGTAAAGCACAAGCAATCTACTTATTTAAAGATTATGGGGAGGAACTGAGGTTGTTTACTTCAAGATCAACGTCTGTGTGCTGTAATCTTCCCCCGCAATGCAGAACGTTCTGATCAATCCAGAGACTTAAGTCATTTATATTTTTTGGTGAGAAGTTTCATAGTCCTCACTCTAGGTTTACACTTGTGCATGTTTGACCCAGTACTTAGGAGCACCTTGTGCTCCTAATGTATCTACTTGTGCTTGATACCTACTTTCTGCAAGAAATCAAACACATTTTGGGTTATACTGAGTATTTTATTCAGAGCAGAGCACTGAGTACAGTCAATTACTAAAGTCAAGTGAGGCTTGGGATCTCAGTGAGAACAGTGACATTGGTCACTATGACTTGTGACTTTTGTTCGGGCCACTTGTAAATGACTATCAACTGAAGCCCATGGAACCACATCTAGGCTTTAGTTATTTGCCTTAATGTCAGTCCTCTAGATAGATTATCAGCTGGTTTCTCTTTAGTTGGGACTATCAGAGTTTATATCCAAATGATAAATCTGTAATTGCTTTTGAGTTGTTACTGACATTTTGCTCTTATAGTTGCATTTCAATTGCAGTACCGCTTCATTATCTGGCCACACCACAGTTTGTTGGATGTGGATGTTTATTAATGTTTTCTGAAGATTTCCTTTATACATCTTCTGAAGATTTAAGATGAAGATCAGAAGAACCGACACCATTTACAAACCTTTAATACAGTATTCAGTTAATATTGCTGCTGTTTTTGTACTAACAAATTCATTCAAAGAAACGAGATTGCTGTGGAATTTTCCGCGAGAAAAACGAGATATCACTGCCACGTCGCAATTAAATTTGCCAGCTAATAATAATGTGAATCACTTTAAACACCAGTCTATGCATTAGAATTAAGGAAAAGTATTCTATATGACTGGATCAAATATAATTACTAAAAAAACTAAAGTTTGCCTCCCATTGTCAATAAAAGAACATTATAGGAACTGGCGAGAGAGATACGTCTCTCAAGCCGGGAAGGAGGCAAACGCCGTTAATTTTAACATCAACACCCCCTCCCCGCTCAGCTCGTTGTCGCCGTGTGGGGGCTTAGTGGGCGGCTGCCGGAGTGTGATGCTCCTTGGGACAGTCCTCTGTCCTTTTCTAGCCTTGTGCTCCTGCTGCCGTCCTCTCCAATTCTGCTGGGCATCTTTTCCTTCTGTTTCGTTTTTCTCCCCCCTCTTCTCCTATCTGCTTGCCGTTTCCTGCCGACCTTTTGCTCGTTCTGGTTCTTCCCTTGGACTTCTTCTATTTTGACGCCCGGGTGCTTGAGGAGGCATACTCTTGTACCCGTAGAACTGCAGTACCCGACGTCGAGAGCGAGGGGAACCTTTTATTGTCAATCCCCACTTCGTCACTGAACCCGATCTCGACGGACTGTCGGTTTCTTAAGGTGGCGTTTGTGGGGCGTATACTCACGACGCACCCCTAGGAGGCCCCGACAAGATCGGCGATAGCTTCTTGTTGGGTGTCCTGCCTCTAATTGTGGCTCCATGGTGGGTGTGGGGGCACATTCGTGAATGAATTCTTCTTTTCGTCAAGATGATAACCCCTGTTTCGGCTTCTTCTGGTTTACCTTCTCAGGCTCGTGGGGTGGGCGACCAAGCCCCCGAGTCGGTCCGTATTGGAAGACCGGGCTCTGTAGCCTCCGCTGCATTGGGCCCCGACCTTGCTCCTCCTTTGGCCTCTCTGACTCCTTCCCCTGGCTCCCCTCCCTCTGTGGTTGGGTCGAGCCCCAAGCCCCCAGTGGTGACTACCTCGTCCCCTGGCGCGGCTCCTTCTCTAGTTGTAACTACTGCGCCTTTTAACCCCTCTCTCTCTGGGGGTTCTCACCGCCGTCCTCGTCACGGCCGCCCTCGCTCGATTCCTTCCAGTTCTGCTACCTATCAAGCCTTGTTTGGTCCCGCTTCGTGGGCCAAATATTTTGATCTCCTCCCTCTTGATTCTGCGCCTCCTGACGATTTCTCCCTCCATCGACATCTCATTGATTCCGTAGATGCCTCCATTACTTTCAACCCCACTCGTCTCGGTACACGTGTCGTTGCTGCTCCTTCTCAGGATGCTGCTTCCCGCTTGGCTGCCTTATCCTGCCTTGGCGAGACCCCCGTTCGGGTCTCGAAGAACGCTCAGTTGAATGCCAGTGTTGGCACTATTTTGCTCCCGCCCCATGTTGCGACCGGTGTTCGGGACCTGCGCGACTGCCACGACGATATTCGACATATCCTCGCTGCCCAGGGCCATTCTATTCTCCAGGTGGACACGTTTACTCGTCCCCCTCGTGGTAGTCGCCGTCAGCCCCTCCGGGTTGTGAAGATTACCTTTGATGGTAGGACCCTTCCACCCTCTGTCATTCTTGCTGGTGCCAGGTGCTCTGTCCAGGAGTACATTCCTTCTCCTCGGCTCTGCAACAAGTGCTGGAGGTTTGGGCATGGTGCCCTCCGCTGCTCCGGGACTGTCTCTCTCTGTCCTTTGTGTGGTGGCGAAGGTCACTCTAAGTCGGAGTGCGCTTCTCCCCAGGCTCGTTGCCTCAACTGCGGTGAGGCCCATCCTACCTTCTCCCGTGCGTGTGTCCATTACAAGCTTGAGGCAGCCGTCTTCAACTTGAAGCACCGGGAGCGTTTATCTTTTCCTGAGGCGAGGCGCCAGGTTCGCCGGCTCCCGCCTTATGCTAATATCTCTCATGCTCGCGTGTTGCGCTCTTCCTCTCCTCGTCCTTCCCGCCTTCCTCAGACTCACAACCGTTTCCGGGCCTTGGACCCTGATGCGCCCACTGCCCCCTCCTCTGTCCCTTTGGGTTCTCTCCCGAAGGATCCTCCTCCTGGTCCTCTGTCTGGGGTTCCCCTTCCTTCTACCCGGTCTGTCGTGTCTTCTGTGTCTTCTTCCTCGTCCCCCTCCGATCCTCCTTCCCATCCTCTTCCTCCATCTATCGGCTCTCCCCACCGCCTGTCGGTGCGGGCGGATGTCCATCGCTCTCCTAACGGCCGTCGTGTGTGCTCTTGTTCGGCTTCTCCTGTTGAGACACTGGAATCCGTTGCCCGGTACGTAGTTGCTGGGACACCGGTCTCTTTAAGTCAGAAGCGTAAGCGTGGCTCCTCTCCTTCCTCTTCCCCGGCGGGTAAGAAGGCTTCGCATTCTTCCTCAGCTCCTCCTTCTGGCTCTGTTGCTCCTTCCCCTCCCGTTTCAGTGCTTGCGCCCCCTGTTCCTGCTATGGAGGTTTCTTTGGCCCCTGCTTCCTTTTCGGTTGCTGCTCTTGCTGGGGTGCGCTCCCCTCTTTCTACTCCCCCTCTTCCTGCTGCTGTCCTTGACTGCTCCTCTCCGTTGTCTCCTCCTCTTCCTCCTCCTCCTCCTCCTCCTCCTCCTCCGGACCCTGCCCGCCCACCTCTGATCTGTTCTCCCGTTTCCTTCCCTCCGTCTTTGCTCAGTTTACCCATGCCCCCTAACCCTGACTTTGCTGACCCTGATCCCGACCCTGATATTCTTTAACGTGCTCTGTTGCTCTTTCGCCTTTGTTTCTTCCTTGTTCTCTGTTTTTGTCCTTTCTCTTCTCGTCGTTGTCCATTCTTCAATGGAACGTTCGAGGTTATTACGCCAATTTCCTCGAACTCCAACTTCTGATTTCGCGGTTTTCGCCCCTTTGTGTCTGTCTCCAGGAGCCAATGCTTGGTGCTCGTCCTGGTCGTTTTCGTGGCTATTCCTTTCTCTCCCCCCCCCCAGCCATTGCTGGGGCTTCTAATTCTTCTGCTCTCTTGATTCGGGCTGATGTTCCCTTTGTTCCTTTACTTTTTCCTTCGCCTCTCCATTGTTCTGCTGCTCGTATCTTTGTGGGGAAATGGTACACAGTTTGTTCCATTTATCTCCCCCCGAGTGTCCCGCTCTCTCTTCCTGATTTGAAACACCTCCTAGACTCCTTGCCGGAGCCTGTGCTCCTGCTGGGTGACTTCAATTGTCGTCATTCTCTTTGGGGTGACGTTCTGACGAATACCCGGGGTCGCCTCCTTGAGCCGTTTCTCCTCTCTTCTTCCCTGTCTCTTCTGAATTCTGGTGAGCCCACTCATTTGGACTCTCGGACTCGCACCCTTTCTTGTCTTGATCTTTCTCTCTGCTCTTCTTCTCTTTACCTAGATTTCATGTGGCAGGTTCTTGATGACCTCCATGGAAGTGATCATTTCCCCATCCTTGTTTCCTTTTTCTCTTTTCGCCCTTCCCTCTCTTTCCCTAGGTGGCAGTTTGCTAAGGCGGACTGGACCCTATTTTCCCTCAGTGCTACTCTCTCTGACTTCTCCCTTCTGCCCCTCTCTCGCGCTCTCCTCCTTTTTCATGACACTGTCTTCAACGCTGCCCTCCGCTCTATTCCTCGCTCTTCCTCTCGGGGTCCACGGAAGTGCGTTCCCTGGTGGAATGCGGACTGTGCTCGGGCTGTCCGCTGTAAGCGTGCAGCCTGGAAGAGGCACCGCCGTAGGCAGACGACCGATTCTTTTCTTTTCTTTCGGAAAGCGAGTGCGGTGGCCCGTAGGGCCATCCGTACGGCTAAACGTGAATGTTGGGCATCTTATGTCTCAACAATTACGTCCGAAACCCCTCTGGCCCAGATCTGGAAGTGTATCCGCAAGATAGCGGGTAAGTTCGTTCCCGATGTTTCACCGGTCCTTCAGCTCCATGATACTCTTGTGGCGGACCCATTGCAGGTCGCTTCCGAACTGGGTTCCCACTTTTCTTCTGTTAGCTCTGGTCTTCATCTTCCCTAATCTTTCGTTCTTCGTAAACCTGTCCTTGAGTCTCGTCCTTTAGATTTCTGCACTCATCTTCAGCTTCCCTATAATGATCCCTTCTCTCTCTGTGAACTTCGTTCTGCCCTGGCCCTCTGCGGTGCTATGGCAGCGGGCTCCGATGGTATTCATTATGAGATGCTTCGCCATCTCCCTCCGAGCACGTCTCAGTATTTACTGAGTCTGTATAATCGGATCTGGGAGTCGTCGTCAGTCCCTGAGGACTGGCTCGATGCCGTTGTCCTCCCTGTTCGCAAACCGGGGTCTCTGGGTACTTCCCCTGAGGACTTTCGCCCTATTGCTCTCACAAGTTGTGTCTGCAAACTCTTTGAACGTATGGTTAACGTTCGTCTGATGTGGTTCCTGGAACACCATCACCTCCTCTCCCCTTTTCAATTTGGTTTCCGCAAGTGCCGCAGCACGACAGATGTCCTGGTGAACTTGGAGGTCTATATTCGTACTGCTTTTGCTGCGAAGACCTCCGTTGTTGCCGTCCTTTTTGACCTAGAAAAGGCTTACGACACCACTTGGCGTTATCATATCCTATCTCAACTTCATTCTTTTGGCCTTCGTGGTCATCTCCCTCTCTTTCTCCGCAGCTTCCTCTCTCGTCGTTCCTTTCGGGTGCGCCTTGGTACCACTCTCTCTCCCTCTTTTCAGCAATACGAAGGTGTGCCCCAGGGTAGTGTTCTGAGCACTACTCTTTTTCTGGTTGCCCTCAATGGTCTTCTTTCCTCTCTTCCTTCTGGTGTCTTCTCCGCTCTCTATGTCGATGATCTTACCCTTTGTTGTCAGGGTGATGATTCGCCTCTCCTTCAACGCCGGCTTCAACTTGCAATTGATGCCGTGTCGTCTTGGGCCACAGGTCATGGCTTCAAGTTCTCTACTTCTAAGACTTGTGCCATGACTTTCACGCGGAAACGGGTTGTTCTTCGTCCCTCTTTGTCACTTTATGGTCATCCCCTTGAATACAAAGATTCCGCGAAGCTTTTGGGATTATTCCTTGACACTCGTTTGTCTTGGTCTCCCCATATCTCTTACCTCCGTGTTGAGTGCTCTAAGGCCCTTACCCTCCTTCGGGTCTTGTCCCATACTTCTTGGGGGGCAGATAGGCGCACTCTCCTTGCTTTACATTCCTCTCTCGTCCTGTCTAAGCTCGATTATGGTTGCCCTGCTTACTCGTCTGCTTCTCCTTCTACTCTTCGCCGTCTTGATGCTTTGCACCATACTGGGTTGCGCCTCAGTTCTGGTGCCTTTCGTTCGACTCCCATCCTTAGCTTGTATGTTGACACTGGCTTCCTGTCTCTCCAGGACCGCCGTGATCGCTACTGTCTTCGCTATCTTGCGCGGTCCTTGCAACATCCTTCCTCTCGCCTCTGTCGTGCTTTAACTTTTGCCCCTCCTGCGGTTCCTGTTCCTCTTCACCACCTCCCTCTTTCTGTCCGGTTATCTCGCCTACAGGATTCTCTTTCCGTTCGTATTTCTGATGTTTCTCCTCGTGTTGTTCCTTCTTTGCCCCCGTGGAGGGTCCCTCTTCCGCGGTTTTGTACATCCTTGACCCGTATCACTAAAGCTTTTACCCCTCCTACGGTTCTAAAACGCCTTTTCCTCGAGCACTTTTCTTCTCCCTCCCGCTCCGTTTCTGTCTTCACCGATGGGTCTACGTCAGCGGACGGTGTTGGCTACTCTGTTGTTTTTCCTGATCGCACTTATATGTGTCGCTTGCCTCCGGAGACTAGCATCTTTACAGCGGAACTTTATGCTATTCTCTATGCTCTTCGTCTCCTGCTTTCTCGTTGTCAGTCTTCCTTTGTGGTTGTTGTTGACTCTCGTAGTGCCCTCATGGCTCTCGGGTCCTTTAATCCGGTTCATCCAGTAGTTGTCGAGATCCAGCATTGGCTGTTTCTCGTTCACAGTAAATTTAAGTCGGTTGAGTTCGGATGCTGCCGCCAAGGAAGCTGTCCGCTCTTGTCCCATCTCTCGCAAAGGCATTCCGTATTCCGACTTTTACCCGGTTATCCATTCCTCAGTCCTTACCCGTTGGCAGGCTTCTTGGTTCTCTGTTACTGGTAACAAGCTACGTACTCTTAAATGTTGTGTTTCCTCGTGGCCGTCCTCCTTCCACCGTAACCGGCGGTGGGAAACAGCTCTGGCGAGGTTGCGTATTGGCCATACTCACTTAACCCATGGTCACTTGATGGAGCGCCGCCCTGCTCCTTATTGTCCTAGTTGCATTGTCCCTCTTACGGTCGTGCATGTCCTTCTTGAATGTCCTGACTTCCAGGACGAGCGTGTGTCTTGCTTTCCGACCGCCCCTCGCGGTCACCTGTCCCTCGATAGAATTCTTGGTGACTCGGATACTTTTGATATCGTTCGCCTTATGCGTTTTTGTTCTCGTATTGGCATCCTTGGTGATATTTAGCGCCCTCTGATTATTTTGCGTATTTGATGGTGCTACATAGCCTTCCCGGTTTGGTGCCTTCTTTTGATAATTACTTACTTACTTTAACATCAACAAATCTCACTTGGAAACTGCTTGTAGCTACACAATTATATTCCTCTAGACGCAGGGTTATGTGAGCTACAAACTCTCATCATCATCACGATCTTCATCAACAATAAGGGAAGTGTTCTTTACCCGATAACCCATTAATTAAATCTAGTCATTCCTTGCCAGTAATGCAGGTAGATTAGGGGTATATCTGGTAAGACACGTAGTGAGTCACCCAACAGGGTAAATAATAATTCAATCTTATCTAATAAATTACAATAATTTCCCCTGATATAGCCGTCATATATTGGATACGATTATTACTGTTTTCCATACCCTTTTGACAAGTGTAATTGAAGGTGAAGAAGAATTAGCAACAATTAACTGTTACAACACATGACATGTGATTACACTAGCATCACCCAGGGGAGGATTAGTCTATTGATCATTGGGGTTCATATCTAGTTGACCAGGCCATAAACAACCATACAGATAAGCTGCATTTGTTTAATTTAGTTTACTAACCTAGGTGTCTTGACATTTGTAGTAAATGTCTACCAATCGATTAATTTCGATTGATATATCATATAATTAATGAACGCCCCAGTTTGTGTAGGAAATGATTTGTGGGAAGTTAGTATCAAACCGTCCATCATTGAAACAAATACATTAACATAAGAAATAAATTAATATAAATTACTTAATAAATAAATCAAATAAATAAATAAATCCCATAGGTCAGTTTTCCCAACATGATTGGTCTACATCAAACCTGATGAACCAGAACTAGCCAGTTTTTCATTAAATCTAGAAACACTAGTTCTCATATCCATATGATTGGGTCTTCGAACCGGGATAGTCTAGAGAGCTAGACTATTATTAAATAAAAAAATCAGTAAACAATATCTTATAAACAAATACCCAGTCACAGACTGGCCACCCAGCCTAGTCTCAGTGGTTTTCACCGAGCTTAACCATGAATTGTGTGGCGTTTTACTACCTGCGGAGTGACACCGCATAAATTACCTCCAGCCAAATTGAGGCTACATCTTTGCAGAATTTATCCACACAAAATTTGTAGTGTTTATTTTTGCGAAGTCACTAATAAAATAATTGATACTTCCAAATAACACTAGAAGCTAAGAAGAGGCTACCATTGACTATTTGAACTAAATATATATATATATATATATATATATATATATATATATTGTGTTTGGATAGGAGATGCCTCGTATGGGCCAATAAGCCTTCTGCAGCCTCTATGTTTCACCTCACATTTATCCCTTATGTATCCCCCCATGTTTTCACCTTCATTGTATTATCACCTGACCTAATGCAGGTATAAAATCAACTAGTATTGTAAGATCTGTTCACTTGAGAATGAACCATGGAGGTTCGAAACGTCGTGCAAATTATACAAATAAGTGTAATACACTCTATAGTAAAATCACTTCTTTTCTTCACCTTAAAAGTACGAAAATGAGTTTTGGAGAACTCCTATATATATATATATATATATATATATATATATATATATATATATATATATATATATATATATATATATATATATAAATATATATATATATATATATATATATATATATATATATATATATATATATATATATATATATATATATATATATATATATATATATATATATATATATATATATATATATATATATATATATAACTGAAAACTCACACCCCAGAAGTTTTCAGTTGCATGTATGCCTGGGGACGATTCAGGCTTGTTTGCATTAGTGTTCCTCTCGTGTGCCCAAAAGAATGAGGTGATTTGATAAAATGCTATACCCAAGATTACAGTCCGAGTGCCAGCGGGGAAGTGGTTCAAATAGCTTCAACTATCACTTCCTTATGTCCGGTCGTGATGGTCAAGTGGATTAAGGCGTCCTGTACATACCAGTTGTGTTGCTCCTGGCAGTATGGGTTCGAGTCACTTCTGGGGTGTGAGTTTTCAGTTGCATATAGTCCTGGGGACCATTAAGGCTTGTTCGCATATATATATATATATATATATATATATATATATATATATATATATATATATATATATATATATATATATATATATATGCGAACAAGCCTGAATGGTCCCCAGGACAATATGCAACTGAAAACTCACACCCCAGAAGTGACTCGAACCCATACTCCCAGAAGCAACGCAACTGATATGTACAAGACGCCTTAATCCACTTGACCATCACGACCGGACAAAATGAGGTGATAGCCTAAGCTATTTGAACCACCCCACCACCGGCACTCGGATAGTAATCTTGGGCATAGCATTTTACCAAATCACCTCATTCTTTGGGGCACACGTGAGGAACACAAATGCGAACAAGCCTGAATGGTCCCCAGGACAATATGCAACTGAAAACTCACACCCCAGAAGTGACTCGAACTCATACTCCCAGAAGCAACGCAACTGATATGTACAAGACGCCTTAATCCACTTGACCATCACGACCGGACAAAATGAGGTGATAAAATGAGGTCGTGATGGTCAAGTGGATTAAGGCGTCTTGTACATATCAGTTGCGTTGCTTCTGGGAGTATGGGTTCGAGTCACTTCTGGGGTGTGAGTTTTCAGTTGCATATTGTCCTGGGGACCATTCAGGCTTGTTCGCATTTGTGTTCCTCACGTGTGCCCCAAAGAATGAGGTGATTTGGTAAAATGCTATGCCCAAGATTACTATCCGAGTGCCGGCGGTGGGGTGGTTCAAATAGCTTAGGCTATCACCTCATTTTGTCCGGTCGTGATGGTCAAGTGGATTAAGGCGTCTTGTACATATCAGTTGCGTTGCTTCTGGGAGTATGGGTTCGAGTCACTTCTGGGGTGTGAGTTTTCAGTTGCATATTGTCCTGGGGACCATTCAGGCTTGTTCGCATTTGTGTTCCTCACGTGTGCCCCAAAGAATGAGGTGATTTGGTAAAATGCTATGCCCAAGATTACTATCCGAGTGCCGGCGGTGGGGTGGTTCAAATAGCTTAGGCTATCACCTCATTTTGTCCGGTCGTGATGGTCAAGTGGATTAAGGCGTCTTGTACATATCAGTTGCGTTGCTTCTGGGAGTATGGGTTCGAGTCACTTCTGGGGTGTGAGTTTTCAGTTATATATATATATATATATATATATATATATATATATATATATATATATATATATATATATATATATATATATATATATATATAGAACACTTTCCCACCAGGAGACTTCAACCCTTTCAACCCTAGCCAGCACAGAAGCCTTCCAGCAACTGGCATAACAGGCACGCCTTTAACCCTGTGAGAGTTTTTATGTAACTTGTGAGAAGTTTTGGAAAAAATTGAAATTGGTATAAGGAATTTTAGCTCTGAAAATTTCTAAGAATTTTCTTTATTCTTTAACCTTTATTCCTGTCGTGATATTCAACTAGGTCGCCTGAGGAAGGACTTGCTTAGCTAACACACCATTGTAGTAAACAGCTCATTCCTCACTTTGGGACCATGTATGAACAATTGACTAGGCGCGAGCAAACGCCGAGACCCCAATGAAAATTGAAATCCCCCCCACAAGGCCGCTGACCTTCGCCAATCGCCGAAGCGAATCTAACGAGTAGGTCACGGGCTCTCACAACAATAATTTATTGTTGTGTGGTGCCGTATATTTGATCCAAAGCTCAGAACTAGTCTCAACTTTATTAGTCGAGTGTGAAGAACATTTGCATAACAATAATAATGTGTGGGGGTGTAACGAAAAGACAGTGTTAACCATAACAACTTAGTTTATTCAATAAAGTACTAACTACTACAACAAAACAAAAAGAAATGTCAATGACGTGTTTCGAAATCCTTCCTGTGACAGTATCGATGACAGCTAGACACCAGCCCCTCGGACTGCATACTGAACTAACTCGAACATAAGCGTGACCACAGAGGAATCAACAAGAAACAAGAACTAACAGATCTATAATCACAATTACAACAAATGACACAGTAGGTTCTGAAATACGTCTCCAGTAACCTCCTAACTGTTCTACGCCTCAGTGCAGTCTACCCCTGCAATGGCGGTTGCAATGCAATCAAATCAGAAGTCTTTCAATGACAACAATAACTAATGGGTTCACTGGCAACTCCAGCAACCCTTCCTCAAATTAATCCTTACGTTAACACTCCGTCCCACGGACGATCAACAATCAATAACAATTGATTTACGTTAATAACACAATAACATTTACGTTAATTTAATAACTCTTACAACTGTCACTAGTAACGCGGAAATTACACAACACTCTACCCGTCGAGCATTCAGTGAGAAAATCCCATTAATCCCTGTACTACCAGACAGCTGATTAATCTCTTTACTAGTTACGTTAATTTACGTTAATCGGTTACTAATCACTCAGCGATGGTAAACTCTGATTTACAATGTCCAAAGTGCTAAGAGAACGGTAATCACTCGTGATTACCTTTAGAGTAATTAATTACTATCCTCAAGATCAATAATTAAACAATTAAAATACGCAACCTTTCACACTGGCTCAGCAATTTACATTAAGGTATGAATTCCGTCTGAGCCTTCCATACTCAGACCAATTCAGGTGGCTAATAACAGTAATTAGCCCCACGTTTACGTTACTCTAAAATGACGTTACTCCTCTCACGAGTCAATCAAGTGCCGGTACTTCCGGGCAGATAACGACGTTACGTTAATGGAACAATGTAGCCTTCGTGTGAGTCGATCAAACAAGGATCGAGGTTAATTACTTTGACTTCCTGAAACACGTCAATTACCCGGCCCACTGACCGTTAATTACGACAGACAATACTCTAATTCTTATCTGGCTGATGGCTAGGCTCCTCGAGACTACCGTAGCTGCTTGCAGGAACGTAAATTAACCCAAACGTATTCTACGTTACTCAAATTGTCAAAGAACAAATTCTCTTAAAGCAATGGGCGTTCCCTTGGTTACGTTATATTAATTGCCTCGCAATCACCTCACTGAATACTGGACTTCGATGTCCTACCAGATAACAGGACGTCTGTATATGTTTATCCAAGTACTCGTCTACAGCCGAGTTCACCCACGACAATGACAAATCACACAAACAAATCACAGTGATTTACGTTACAATCCGGTTGCAATGACAATACTGCAGAACCTAGTAAAATAACCTACAGGACATGAACCCTCTAGAACTTACTGAACTGCAATCACATACGGTGATGCTCAACACTAGCAACAATAACTATCAAATAACAACCCCTTTGCAATAACACACACGGCAAGTACTCTAATTTCCAAATATTAGGATACTGCACACACTTACTTGCTTACTGTTGCAAATGACCCCAAGGCTCTCAATAACCCCTAGAACATAGGTCAATATATATCAATCACCACACAGTAAATAACACAATAACACTGGGCACCGTGACACTATGATTATATATATATATATATATATATATATATATATATATATATATATATATATATATATATATATATATATATTATATATATATATATATATATATATATATATATATATATATATATATATATATATATATATATATATATATATATATATATAATTACTGCTGACACATGTAGCCTACAGCTATCAAACGTTATTGGGAACACTAAAGAGATCTCACACTCCTTAAATCACATGGGTGAGTGATTTATCGATCACGCAAGTCGATAAACACTCTCGAGAGTTAAGTTACTCGACAGAGAGGGGGTGGTCTCTCCAGACAGCCACGTCACTCACCAAATTCTACCAAAATTACGTTAATATATATATATATATATATATATATATATATATATATATATATATATATATATATATATATATATATATATATATATATATATATATATATATATATATATATAAATCACACTTGTCACGGCCCTGGGAACAATATAAGAAATTAAGACCACACTGTGGTATACTCCACAATAATCATTGCCAGGAATCACTGGCGTTACACATACCTGAGCGCTCAGTGCTGGAATTCCACACCTGCAAGACCACACATGGAAATGATATCACTCCGTCCCACGGACGATCAAAAATGATTACCACAATGAAATAATATAATTATTACATGGACATCCTCTCAGTCCTTGGCTAATCTATGTATACTCTGTTCCCGTGTGTACCCACACACACACACACACTGTACATCTGTGTACACCAGATTTATGTCCCTCTGGACTGACAAGATGACAACAAAGGTGATTAATCTCCTCGCCCACAATTCACTCCACCTGAACAGGTGCTGCGTGACAATGTGACGGAACACTTGACCTCGAATTCAAGCTTTAGAGACTACTAATCACCAGAAATACACACATAGGTACTTACTCATTCACACTGCCGGCTACACACATCAGGCACCCCGCTATAGGTGGCTGGCTCGCACAGGGTGGCATAGGCGGCGGTAATAGCTTACGTGGTATTTATTCGAAAAATTGGCGCACACTCGAACCCCGTTCGTACCCAGGTGAAGCGCACAACGATAGCGTCTCACACAAACATGGGAAATTTGCCTTAACACTGACACGAATTTCCCCGTTCCCATCGACTGCTACAGAGCACTAGCAAGTCTAATCATCACTGGTATGGGATCTACGAGTCTGTTGCTGCTCGTATGCACATTCCCCACGATCCCAGATCACTGTACCTCTACCCCCTGCATACAATGTCTTAAACCCCTCCAAGCGACGACTTCGGCCGGATTCTGTGACGACCGCTGCCGTTGGTGAAGCAGGAAGCATCAGCAGTTGAGTAGTCCAGCCACCACGACGCCCTATACTTCAATTTGGCCGAATTGAGTACAGAGAGCGTCTTGACAAGGTGGCAGCTGGGTTCAGAATGATACTCACACCGACAACTCCCGCGTCCTTCTCGAAATAACCAATGAGAGGAAGGCATACAGCGGCCTACCTCTCTCATCCAATCAGCGACGGTGTAGCATAGCCCGTAGGTCAACTCCAAGATGGCCGACCAACATGGCGGCTCAAGATGTTTACTAAGATGGCGGCTGTTTCCATGACAACGACTCAAGTGGCCAGCGAGCGCGGGAGGCCCACAGCTCACCCACGCCGGCGGCCTAGCTGTTCCCGCGCAAAGTTGTCTGGCTCCATGCCATACAAGGAGATGATGCTATCAGCTCTAGCACTGTCCACAGACATGCTACCCCGGCCAGGGTAACATTTATGGACTGCTGATGACTGGGGCTCTCACATGAGCCCAAACACTAGATGTTTCGGTTGCTGGTTACCAAACTTAAGTCTGCCCACTTAGCAAGTGCACTTAACAAGTGTACTGGCTCCCACAGGCATAAGAGCACTATTGTAAGTGAGCTGGTGAACCATCCCCTCACAAACCCACTGCATCATGCTCAGACCCTTAAAAGAGATGGTAATTTCGGAGTATTTATACACACCAAAGACCACCATCTCCCAAGGGCACTAGAGCAAGTGAGGGGTCATTTTTACGTTTTTTCATCAAGTCCCTGTTAATATGGGAGAACTCTGTGTCTATGCTTGATGCACAACTCTCCTAAACACGAGAGTGAAGTTATACAACTTTAGAACACTTTCCCACCAGGAGACTCGAACACACACACAGGAGCACAGACTTCTCTGCTGGCTAGGGTTCGAGTCTCCTGGTGGGAAAGTGTTCTAAAGTTGTATAACTTCACTCTCGTGTTTAGGAGAGTTGTGCATATATATATGTATATATATATATATATATATATATATATATATATATATATATATATATATATATATATATATATATATATATATATATATATATGCAATATATGACTATATTGCATATAGTCCTGGGGACCATTCAACCTTGTTCGCATATATATATATATATATATATATATATATATATATATATATATATATATATATATATATATATATATATATATATATTTATATAGGAGGGGTACCACCTCTGGTGCAAGTGTAGGGACCCATAGCCTCGGAGAAGAAAACAAAGAGTACTCAGAGAAGACCTTGTGGATCCTCACTGAATACTTTGATATTTTCTTCTCCTACCACCCCTATTCTTTTGGTATGTGTGTATATTTATCTAACTTTATTTGAAAATGTCATTACACAAAAAAAGTTACAATATTGATTACATGCAGGGTACAAGGCTGCTTGTCACAAGTTGAACAGCTCCTCCCCAGCAAACACAAATCATCTACACAACGTTCGCCTATCTCTTCCCATAGGTGTGGGAATGATTTGCATTGAGAATGGTGCAGGAGAGCCTTTGAGAAACTTTTACTCAAAAAATCCAAACACAAAGGTTTAATTATAAATTGTTTTTCTACAATTATTTTCTTCCAAATGTAAAACAAATAGTTTTTACATGTTTAAATATAAAATTTATGGTGTTTTTTTGTAAAATTCATTAATAAATTGTGAATGATATATATTGGCTGAGTGAAACCTTTAAAATCCATTTAGTTATAATTTGAACAGAAAAAAGTATTTTTCCAAATTTTCTAAAAATTGCTCTTTTTAACACAATTTGACTCCTTATACATTCCACTAAACACTATATCATGTTTAAATATATAATTTATGTATTATTCTCTAAAATAATTTATATAAATTATATAAGTTGCTGGAAAGTGGTGTTAAAGATTCTGAAAACATTTTGTTGTGTTAATATGTTCTTATTAACTATGTCTCAAGTTCACAGTTTATCAAACAAGAATATTAACATTCGTCAACTCTTAAAATCTTATATGTTATCTTGCTGGTGCAAAAAAGGGTGAATCTTTAGGAACAGCTATAGTATCTATATATCACAAATGGTGTTTTCCCTAACTCAAACAATGTAGGGTTTATTATTCTACACATATTTCTAATGACTCTTAGATGTTTACATTCTCTGAAGTATAATTGTGAAGGCTGTGTCCATCACTCTCAACACAGATTCTTAAACTCGTCTCTGCAGGTTCAACTATATAATTAGTTTCCATTTTGAATCTCCATGGACATTTGTATCCAAAATGAAACCAATGTGGTTTCCTTCAGCGCCTTCAGCCAGCACATTTGCTCATTCATTTCCACAGATTCCAACAAGGTAGGGGATTTACAGAAATTTGTATATTCATATTGTTATATATTAAAAATATGAATGCAGTTCAATATGATAAGACAAATACATGAGTTTATGATAAATTCGTTTTCTGTGATATACCATTGATATGCTCTTTTTTTCTTTAAACGGCAGACTAAACTAAAGTGCTCACATCAACAGATTTGATGTATAAATGGTCAACGCTCAACAGAGTTAGTATAAATGTATTAGTATAAATCTTACTTGTCTCATTGTTAATTCACATTCAATGTCAACTTGTGGTTGCATTGTACAAGGCCAACACAGATGATCGAAGGAAACTAACTCTGCTCTAGTTCCATGAAGTTGCTATTTGGTCTTTACTCAATGCATTGTACATGCATTGTACAAGGCCAACACAGATGATCGAAGGAAACTAACTCTGCTCTAGTTCCATGAAGTTGCTATTTGGTCTTTATTGAAATTTGACAAGGCAGAGTGGCCTGCAACAACTACACCATCTCCACATCTAGTTCATGCTCCAGACATAAATCATGACACTGGTCCTGTGTATCCTCCTGCTGACCCGTCAACACCTGGCCCGTCGGGTGTGAGGCGCCCTCTCTTCACGTCTACACCTAGTGCTGAAGCTGAATCTGATGAAGATAATTCATATTCCACATTAGTGTTTGAAAACAATAGTGAGAGCGACGATTCAGACAGTAGTTTATTGCCAACCCAGAGACAACAGCGACGTGTTGTTATAGCAGAGACTCGCCTGAACTATAAATTGAAACATGAGCTGGTAAAAATCCCCAAACGTCGCAGGTGTAAAGTGTGTTCAAAGTCGGGTATCAGGAAGGAAACTGGTATAGCGTGCAAGACATGTGATGTTCCACTTTGCGTCATACCTTGTAATTACACCACTTATCACAGGAAAAGGGTGTATTGGGTGGACAAGAAATAACCACCTACATCAGCTTCACTCCACCTAGGAACATCTGTTGAGCAACTTCAGGAATCAGTACCTGAAGGAGGTGGAGTGGAGATAAAATGCTCAACTTATTTTACTACAATCGTCTTTGCTTTGGTAAGTACACATAATTGTCTTAGATTGTTTCAGTATTGTAGTCTATTTTCTTAGGAATATTTTGATACCTAAATGAGAACTGTAGCACGAAAACTAAAGTAAGTATACATGAAACAAGAGAAACTTTTTTTGTGGGTGTTGCGGGTGTGAGTTGGAGTGTCAAGAGCGGGTTCCGGTTGTGTGTTTTCCGTCATCTCTACAGCTGTGAATTCCAAGGAATTGTATTTGATATGCATATGTCTGTGTAGGGAATTTTATTCCGAACACTATACAAAAAAAACGGTGTGAAACAAGTATAAACTTGAAAAACATGAGCAAAGTAAAAACTTTTGACGCTCACGGGTACAAACACGCGTAAGATTTTATTCGCCGCAAATTTATTTGACGCTGTGTTGGCCAACTCTACCCATGTTCTTATAGAACTTTCTATTGCGAACACATTGCTATAAAAATGAAATACGTAGCTTCAGAAATAATGTCAGGAGAGTTAAATAAGTATAAACATTCAAAGCACTGCATCCCAACAGTGTCGTCCCTGCTGAAATCACGGCTAACGCTTCGCCCAGTTCCCACACTCGTGCGGGTCACCCGATACCATAATTAGACATTGATAGGCATATGTCTGGGTGGGGAATTTTATTGCGAGTTCAGTGATATCAAAATGAGCGCTGTAGGATGACTGTGAGGCTGGCAACAAACGAAAGAGTATGAACATTTACTTCCTGTTTGGGTGTCACGGCGAGTCATCTTCGTGTTTATTTACTTCGTGGTGGGATACCAAATGCTTCGGTGACATTTTATGCATATGATCTTGTAGAGAATTTTATTGCCAACGCATTGATACCAAAATGAAAAACGTAGCTTGAGAATTGAGGTTAGGAGCGTGAAAAGATTATAAACTTTTTTGTGTTTACGCTTGAGCGCCCAGAACGCCGCGCGCACTAAAGTGTTAAGCAACTGACATATGTGGAGAGCTAGTATCAAAATTTATATGTTTGTCCTGCACACCGCCCCCCATCCAGTGGGCAGCGGTGGATAGGTTAGGTGGATAGGGGGTTAGGTTGGTAGGTTACATTGAGTTAATTAGGTAGTACTTAGTGTTTATCTGTTATAGATAGGAGCTGCCTGGTATGGGCCAATAGGCCTTCTGCAGTTACCTTTGTTTTTATGTTTTTGCCCTGTAACCTAAATGGTTAGAGAGGCACATATATGGGCTTAGGGACTGAACCCTACACTACATTTAGCTAAGCTGGTTACAATCTTGATGATATAGTTACAAAATTCTGTATAAGTCGTCACATTATCAATGGGTTCGAGATCAACCACAATTTCCTGAATAGATATAACAAAGGGGATATTAATAGGGTATTAAAATTGTCAACACAAGATAGAACACGAAACAATGGGTATAAATTGGATAAGTTTAGATTTAGGAAAGACTTGGGTAAATACAGGGTCAGTAACAGGGTTGTTGATTTGTGGAATTTTTCTTAACTTATAAATTTATCTTTATTTATCTTAAACTGGTTGGGAGAGGTACAGTTTTTAACATAATTGGGAAGGTCATTCCACATTCGAGGTCTCTTGATTTGTAAAGCATTTCTAGTTTGACTAAGTCGTACTCTTGGAATATCAAATAGGTATTTGTTTCTGGTGTGGTGCTCATGGGATCTGTTACAACCTTCTAGGAAGCTTTTAAGGTCAGGATTGACATTACAGTGCAGCGTTTTATATATATAAAATACACATGAGAGTATGTGCAGGGACTTAATATCTAACATATTCAGAGATTTGAGTAAGGGGTCCATATATACTGCCCGGTTGCCTGAAATGCTATATGCCTACTATAGTGGCTTTAGGTATTGTATGCACTAGCTCTATCTATAAATCCAACATTATGTTTGTAAATCAACTATGTATGTACTGTCCTGAATAAAATTGACTTTACTGTACACTTATATTCTCTGTGGATTTGTTACCCCTATCGTTTGGGAGAAAAAAAATGACTAATACGTTCGGCGAATGACTTTGACTTCAACTTCACTTTGACTTCGTTCATGTCATCGTATTTTCCGTAATATATAAAGGTTATGACAATGCAATTATATTATTGTGTGCAAATAAGTTTGAAATTTCATGTACCCTAAAAATATTAAAATAAAGAATAAGAATAATTAAATAATTGTTGTAGTAAATTGTCACACGTTCATCATACGCAAACGAACACACAGTTTGGAGCGTCAGTACAAGACCGCCGCCATTTTAAAACACGGCTTCGAATGTAAGTAATGTTTTTCTCGTACTAACACTGTGTTATACAATAGATTTGGTCTTGAATTCACAAATTTAGTTGTTACATCTGACAGAGTATGTTAGACGGTGTAATGCTGGTCCATGTTAACGTATTTGTGGGCTTGGTTGGTTTAAATGTGGAGGCGAGGCCTGGCAGTGCTGGTGTATGTGGAGGCGAGGCGAGGCCTGGCAGTGCTGGTGTATGTGGAGGCGAGGCCTGGCTGTGCTAGTGTGTATGTGGAGGCGAGGCCTGGCTGTGCTAGTGTGTATGTGGAGGTGAGGCCTGGCTGTGCTAGTGTGTATGTGGAGGCGAGGCCTGGCTGTGCTAGTGTGTATGTGGAGGCGAGGCCTGGCTGTGCTGGTGTATGTGGAGGCGAGGCCTGGCTGTGCTAGTGTGTATGTGGAGGCGAGGCCTGGCTGTGCTAGTGTGTATGTGGAGGCGAGGCCTGGCTGTGCTGGTGTATGTGGAGGCGAGGCCTGGCTGTGCTAGTGTGTATGTGGAGGCGAGGCCTGGCTGTGCTAGTGTGTATGTGGAGGCGAGGCCTGGCTGTGCTAGTGTGTATGTGGAGGCGAGGCCTGGCTGTGCTAGTGTGTATGTGGAGGCGAGGCCTGGCTGTGCTAGTGTGTATGTGGAGGCGAGGCCTGGGTGTGCTAGTGTGTATGTGGAGGCGAGGCCTGGCTGTGCTAGTGTGTATGTGGAGGCGAGGCCTGGCAGTGCTGGTGTATGTGGAGGCGAGGCCTGGCTGTGCTAGTGTGTATGTGGAGGCGAGGCCTGGCTGTGCTAGTGTGTATGTGGAGGCGAGGCCTGGCAGTGCTGGTGTATGTGGAGGCGAGGCCTGGCAGTGCTGGTGTATGTGGAGGCGAGGCCTGGCTGTGCTAGTGTGTATGTGGAGGCGAGGCCTGGCTGTGCTAGTGTGTATGTGGAGGCGAGGCCTGGCTGTGCTAGTGTGTATGTGGAGGCGAGGCCTGGCTGTGCTAGTGTGTATGTGGAGGCGAGGCATGTACAACACTCCCCAATAGGAAGAAAACCCACTGGGTTCTAGGCTAGGTTAGGCTTATCTGTAATAATTGAATTAAGCCTAGCAAAGCCTAGAACCTAGTTCAGTAATTTAAAAAATGTTGTAACTTGAAAAATGCCATTCAATACATTACACAATTTAAATATTTTCAGGCAATCAACACAACCCTCTCATGTTGGCTAACCCTCTCTCATGTTGGTCAATAATTTAATTATTTTTTTATGGAGTAATCTTTGCTGTTGAAATGTAGTCTTTTTGAGACTACATTTCAAATGTAGTGTGTGTGGAGGCGTGTATGTTAGGTATTACCTAATATACACGGTGTAATATATCTATCTGTGTGAAATAGATTAAATCCATTTATTTGATATTCAGCTAATAGTTCTGTATTTTCTACATTCATCCATGTTTTGGTAAGTGCAATAATATGTATTGTTTCATTGCAGATTAGAGATTCAAGATAGTTCTAGATTTCCGAAGTACTGAAACGCGCGCCATACAGGCTTGGTGGATCTAGGTGCAAGGTAAAATTATTTACATTTACTTGTTTTGTATTTATGTTTTGTATTTATATGCATATATGCATTTATATGCATTATTCTATAGAATAATAGATCTCGTATAATTTTGCAAAAATAGTGGCATTTACTATTTTTAAAAGATTATTAAAAAATTTACTGATATGGTGCATTCGGAAGGGCGAAGAGGGAGAACGGCCTGTTGACATAGCTCGGGTGCAGGGGGGGGGGGGGTTGTGTAAAAGCCTGGTTTGTGCCTCGGAGAGGCTATGGGATCCAGTAAGTTCAGTAGAACTTCGGTTTCAACCCTTTTACCCTGTTGTAGCTCAGTCGATTAAGGCAGTGTCTGGGATGCTCCCGGACGCAGGTTCGAATCCTCGTCACGGCCCTTGTGGATTTGTTCATTTGATGCATCACGTTATTGTGATCTGTGTGTGTAATTCTTCACTTGCTACAGCAACAGGAATGTGTGTGTATGTATTTGTGTTGTTGAATATGACCGAAAGTGTAAGATTAATGATTCTAACACAAATCGTCTGAATATTTGTTTTTCTTCACTGTCGAGAGTAGTTAAAAAAATTTACTCGAGTTTATTTTCACACTTTATTTATGGTCCTTAAGTCCCTCTCCTTAATGCTGCTGCTGTTTCTCGCATCTTTGCATCGCTTGTATGTTTGAGGGTTTGGCCTCTTGCTATATATTGATTCCATTTGTGTGTGTTTGGGTCTCAGGCCCTCTCGCAATTTCTGTTGAACAAACCCCTTTTCCTAGTTCTGCATCTCTCCTTTGGTACAAATTTTGTTGTGCTTTTATCATATATTTCACAAAACTTGACATACATTTCATTTACTTCATGTCCTATCAGCAAGTGTTTGTCAAATTCTTTAAGGAAAGTTTATCATCCTGATTGCAGATCTCTAGCGATATTATGTCAACTTCTTGTGGATTCGCAATCATTATTTAATTTACCTTTAGGTGTTCTTTGACCAGCACAGCAACACTGTACCTCTCCCAACCAGTTTAAGATAAAAACTAAGTACTAACTAATTAACTCAATGTAACCTACCTTACCCCCAAAATGACAACCCATGTCTTCTATTTTAAACAATGCTGTTTTGTTGACCAAATTGTATTTTTGTTTTTTTTCTGCAATGTTTCCCCCCCCCCCACCACTCTACCACCACATTGAGTTTAGTAGCTCTGTGCACGTCAGGTGCTGTTTAATATACAGACCTACTCCTCCATTTGACCTAGTTTCTCTATCACATCTATATCACTTTGTGCTTTAGCCCTGGTGAAGCTTGGTCCACCAGGCTGTTGTTTGGAGTGGCCCGCAGATCCACATACAGTCTGCATATGATATACAGTCTGTTGATCAATTAAACTACAGTAGTTAGTTTTTATCATCCGAATGCACCAATATGTGTTCATTCTTCCCAGATGAAGGAACTAGGTAATATTCATCATCTGAATGCACCATCTGATGCTTTAACACACTCATGATACACGAGAGGTTTAAAAAACTTTTAAAACTTTTAAAACTTTTTGACCTATGTATTTAAAAGCAATTCTAAAGTTAAAAAGTGTAGCATAGGCCCCTCGCAGAATGTTCTTAATATGATCCTCAGGTTATAGTTTTCTATCTAAAACCACCCCTAGATCTCTTTCTTGATCAGAATTCTTTATAGATCTCAGTGGCTCGATCATAGAAACTGCTCTAAATCCTTGTTGGCCTGGATTGTGGAGGTCATTGGTCTCTATAAAACTAGTAATCTGACTCC